>NC_143476.1:53774793-54074793 GCF_987193195.1 Phasianus colchicus
CTTCCCCAGTTATCAAAATTTAATCATGCCTTCAAAAATGTTGAAAAGTGGTCATTAGAGGCAAAAGGCCACAGGATACAATATTCATTTTTCTCTATCTTCCAGTCATCCAGCTGGCATCTATAATGGATATCCTGGGGGCTGTGAGAACACGTTGATTTATGCAACCTTGCTTTTGCTCTCACTGTGGTGCACCAGCCTGCTTTAAAGAACAGGTTTTAACAAGGTCTGAGGTGGGAGGACATTAATCATGGTAGCATTGTATGTGAAAAAGGGTTCTGTGTAGTCAGAAGAACCCCCTACAGCAGGGCAGTTAGATTTTTTTACCACCTTCTCAGGGATAAAGGAGAGTTTGACAATTGATTAGACCTTTCTGTAACCTTGCAGTCCTGTGAAATGATGAGAGAGAAAGGGAGGGGAAAGAATGGTAAGAGGGGGAGGGAAAGTGAGACAGAGAATGATTCTCATACTGACTGTCTTAAATGTGCAATAACTTTATGATTCTTGACTGAAACTGGCTATCAAAATCAGACCCAACTCAATACAGTCTAAAAAAGAAGATCATTCCTGGAATAAGAGTCCTTTCAGCTGTTCATGTCAGAGGCAATCACGGGCACCAGCAGCCTGCAGTGACTCCCCTGAATACTCTGCTTTGCACAGTGAAACCCTGATAAAAATGGCATTGGATAACATCACTCCCAGCTGTAACATTCCAAAGTAGGTTTCAGCAAAATCAACAGTGATGAATTGAAATTTGTTGACAATAGACTGGGCTGGGGGTGATTATTATTCTTCTTTTTCTTCCTTGAAACCAGAGGAATGATTTCCAAACCTGGG
The DNA here is from genome assembly GCF_987193195.1 of Phasianus colchicus. Lineage (NCBI taxonomy): Eukaryota > Metazoa > Chordata > Aves > Galliformes > Phasianidae > Phasianus > Phasianus colchicus. The sequence continues at coordinate 53,775,631 of NC_143476.1, forward strand.
TGCATGCAACTAAGTGCATACATTTGCATGCAATGAGTCAGTGCAGAATGTGAAGGCAAAATCTGAGTGTGCAAATCAAATACTTTCCTTTGCCCATGGAGGGCTCCCTGGTGAGCGATGCATATGCAAAGAAGTGTTGATAACTGGGCTTGCCTCATTTTTTATTATACTCTGAAGTTGGTGGTTTTGCCCTTGTCCAGTATACAAAGAGTCACATAGAGTGGTCAGAACCAGGCACAGTGACACTAAGCACTGCACTGTGCTTCCCCCATACATCTCTTGTAATGTGACTTAACCCTGAATTGTGATCTCTCTACTATTTCAGCTCTGAGCTTTTCTCTCCAGCATATGCAATAATTGCCATTTTGCATTCTCCTGTCCTGGGATCTCTCAAGCGGAAGAAGTCTCCTGAGCTCTTGCCCTCTCTCCTCACTGATACTTGAGACCCTCGGGGTAAACGTTCAGCACAGTATGCCGGCATTGAGCTGAACAACTCATTACTGATATGAGGAGGAGAATGCAACTAAATCCTTATATGATGCTAGAAACTTAACCCTGGTTGTCATAAGAGACTGCTCTTCTTCACAGACAGAACCAAAATGAGCTGAAGAGAACGTTAAAACAAGATAAAAATCAAAAACAGCCTCCGATTCCGCCTCTTTGCATGGGTGCACTGAAATCCCTTGCCCGGCCAAGGCCAGCCTGTCTGACTAGCTCGGTTTACTCTTCCTAATACAGGTCACTGCCAGCTGCACGAGAAGGTGCAGGCAGCCTGTCAAGGGTGATCTTTACTGATGTCTGATTCTGGTTAAGATATTACAGCTCAGTAAAGGAAATCACACTAGATATTTAAAAGTTTTGGAGACACAAGATCCAGGGCCACTTCCTATCCTTTTCTTTTTCTTTTTCTTTTTTTTTTTTTTTTGACTGTACCAACACTCTCCCCAGCTTTTCCAGGAGAAGAGTCTTCTGGGTTATGACTCAGTCCATGATTCTTTTGTGCTTCTAGTCAAAAATATATTCTGCAAGTGGGACGTATGAGAGACGTTTGTCAGAAGAGAGGCAAATAAAATGAATAAAGATGAATCCTGAATGTAGGGGGAAAAAAAAAAAAAAAAAAAGAGGTACAAGTGACTTTACCTCAGTGAAAAACTTATGGATGTTTCTTTGACTCATTCCATATTATCCAAAGAATATTCATGAGGGAAAATACCATCTATTCTCCTGGACCACGTCAGAGCTGCCAATTGTATGAATGAAAGAAAGCAAAGGATCTTGGGGAAGATTAACTATGCCTGATAGCCTGTTAGTTGCAAGTGCTTTGGACAGCAGGTATTTTGCATCAACATCTTCCCATACTGTGTGTCAACCACATAGAAATAGAGGCATTACACGTGTTCTCTGTTTGGTGGAAGTGAGTGGAAGTACAGTGCTAAATTATGGTTTTGCTCCAATTGCTCTGTCTTCCTGGCACTGTGGGCAAGCATGAAAGCTATAATTTTCATTAAAAGACTCATCCAGATATTTGGCAGCAATTATATTATTCCTAGAACCACTCAGTCACAAACAGACAATTAACTCATAAAGCAGTGCTCATATTATATTTATTTTCATTTTTATTACAGACCAGTTGTACCCAGAGAGAAGAAGCTGCAGAGATGTTTAAAGGAAAAAAAAAAAGAAAAAAAAAAAAAACCCACCCCAAGGCAACCAAGGTAGTACAGAATATGGAGTTTAGCAGTCCAATTTCTCTTTTTTTTTGTTTCAGTAATGTAGCAGGATAGAATCAAGTTATAATTTATAGACAAAAATAAAATATAAAAATTACATGGATAAGATGAAGGAAGAGTAAATCAAGCCTGGTAGTGAAAAATTCCATCAGATATATCAAATGATGAAATTATAGAAATTAATCGTATGCATCTCTTTTCCTGTGTGCATACATATATGCTTGTATATATGTTTATGTATGCATAATTGTGTACTTATATAACACTGGAACAGAAAAGTGTCAACGAAATGTAAATGAAATTATGATGTATATAAATCACTACCATACAGTCATCTACTCAGTCACTATTTTTCCTGCTTAAGGATCCAACTGACATAAAGCAAGTACTTTAAGAGACTCCATTTTTCAAGTGGGAGATTCTTAGTAATGGACTATTAGTCAGATCCAATAAATAACAATAATAGTCATTTGCACACTGTGGCAATTCAATAGACAGCAGGAAAAAAAAAAGGGGGAAGGGGAAAAACCACTAAAACATCATACTTTCCAGAAGACTTCAATCAAAGCTAAATTCAATTCATCACAAGTTGTGTAAACCTGAGCCACTACACTTCACCAGAATTTCACTTCCACACCTTTGGAATTTCACTCTGAAACAATATCCAAGCAAATCCATAACACAGTTTAACAGAAAATGCTGTTTTTTTTCAACCAAGAAACTGTTGGAAACAAGTCCTGGCACTAATTTTGTAGAATTTGGGGCTGGATTTCTATCTTAACATTTCATTCTGAACATTATGAAATTATTGTATATTATAGCAGAGATCAAACCTGATATCTATAAAAAGATAATTTGTCAATGTAGTTCAAAATGAAAGAGTTTAAAAGGAAATTGCCATTTTTTCAAACATAGCAGTAACTAAAAGGAAACTGAAGATTTAAAATCTTGGATATTGTATATTACACACACAACACAAAATATTTTAAAGAAAAGAAGTGTTTGTGAATACGAATTTTGAGGTGATTCCTTGCATATGGACTGTAAAATGGAAATAATGACATACATTCATTACAATCATTTTGAATCGGTGTCTTCATTTTACTTTTTTCCCCTGCACAAAGTAGCTGTAGTACAGTCGTAGAATCATAGAATCTCTTCCATAGTGTTGGAAGAGACCTGAAGAATCACCAGGTTGCAACCTCACTGCCCCAGGCATGGTTGCCAGCCGCTAGATCAAGTGCTAGATCAGACTGCCCAGGGCCTCATCCAACACAATGTTAGAAGCCACTGCCAAATCCCAGGAAATAACTGGATAACATGAATATTACTCGCCACAACAAAATATACACTTTTAAGATATATAGATAAAATAAGCCACACATTCTATAGTAACCCACACACAGCAAAATTATGACCCCACTATATTTATACACACGGGTGCAGTTTTCATATACTATTATAGTCTCATATTATATATCTTTAAATCATGCTGCGAAAGTTTCTGCCTTCCCCTAATGCAGGCTCTAATTTAGGATGAACAACTACTCTCATAAAGAAAAACTGCTGCTGCTGCTGTTTATTAGGCTGCAGAAAGGTCTCACTGACTAATGTCCCAGGATTAAATGAATGTGGAATAATAAGAGCTGATTTATTTGCGCTCTGGTAGGATAAAGCTGCCACTGATTTTACAAGAAACTATTCATCTGAGGGCTACTATAGCTAGTAAATTGTGACTGTTGCTGAAATTAGTCTCCAGGCCTTCGTGCAATCTACAGAGTGAAGTAGCAATGTGGTAATAAAGCTATTGTGAGTACTTGGTGTATTTAAAAGGTCCCACTTTTATCCATGTCTTAAGGGATTCTAAAAGTCAGTTTTAAAAGATTCCCACTAGAAATTCTACCAGACTTTGCTTACAATTTACATTTCTACCCTGGGAATGTATGAAAATTAAAAACGTATATGTGGTGACAAAACAGAAGAAATCTCATGTATGGGGATTATTGGTTCTCTGGCTTTTCTTTCCCTTTACACGCCCATAGTATTGTTTCCATTTCAGCAGTACAGTGGGCACAGACAGTCCATCCCAGAAATTTTAATGACAAGAATAGTAAAGTGAATCCCCAGCAAGACAAATAATAAAAAGAAACATCTAAGATCTCCTTAAAATTTTCCAACATTTGTGCTTTTATAAAAGTAAGGAAAAAAGGAATCAAGTTATTTTAAAAGATAAAAAGTGAAACTGGTTGAAGAGAAAGGTCCTTAAACTAATATACTGATCCCTATTGCTAAACAAACCAACCTGTATTAATAAGAGCCTTTAAATCACAGAATCAAAGAATCACGGAATCATGAATTTTTTTTTTTTTTAAAGAGAAGAAATAATAGAAATACATTGTTTTCCTGGATACAAACCAAAAAAGAAAGAGTATTTATATGTGCCTGGGAAAACTATATTGTGATCCAATAAAAGACTGCATACTATTATGTCAGACACTTGCTAAGATATGAAGGAACTGTTGAATTCTATGGGCAAGTGACCACATTCAAAATAAATAAATAAATAAATAAATAAATAAAACATTTTCATTAAATTTGGAAATATCCTAAAGGCAAGCATGTGCGGAACATGTATTGAAGGTGACTTACTGAAATGTCCACTTCTTGAGAGAAAGTAAAACTTTCAGGATGGAATGTGTTGTATAATCTATTCCATGAAAGTTCCCTAAGCAATATAACTTGCAAACTTAGAAATTAGCAAACACCAGTGCAGCCTGGTATGCTGACTCTAGGAAGAGAAATATGAAGTGTGGAGTGAGATAGACTTCCCATGGCCAAATTCCAGGATTGTTCTGCAGGGATGGGGACTTGATGATAATATTGAAACTGATAAATTACATTGTTTTCCTGAACCACCCCTGAGCCAGCAGATTTCCACCTTTATTTCAAAAGAGTAAACTTAGCAAGAAAAATGTATGCTTGTCTAAAGTTATTCAAGTTCCTCCTGTAAGTAAGAAATATTATAAAACGGCCTAAGAGAGAAGGAATTTGAGGGGCAGAAGGATATCATCACAGACAAGTGGGAACCAGTGAGTCACCTGAGCTTTTTTCCCCCGTTCTTATAGGGATGCCTATTGGGTAAGATTCACACACTCAGTAATATCAAGTGCTTCCCTCTGGAAGCACAGAAATCTCTTTAGAGTTATTCCATAATTTAATGTGAGTGTAGTCAGCCATATTATTCATACTCTTAGTCAACATACCATGTTTTGCAAACAGTGCATTTATCACTGGCAATCCAAAAGAATCTGTATTCTGCTGTTTTAATACATGTCGTTATTCACTAATCTAGGCAAGAGAGTTCTCATTAAGTACAGCCAGACTCCTGAAGGGTCATCATGAGAGTTGGTTCAAACATGACTAGATAAATCAGGCAGTGCCCTGTTTGTGAATCCGTAACTGTGATTGTTCATATATTGAACATGAACAGACTTACAGCACTGAGTTGGACATCACTCAGTATTTAAAAGCTCAGCCACCCGCAGCCCCTGTGATAACTGAGTACAAGCTGGAATTCAAGAGAGGTTTTTTTCTACCAAACTTCTCTGCTCTTCTCACACAACAACATGCAAATTTTAATATTAGCTATACCTTTGTCTGGCAAGAATATTTCTTCCATGCTAAAGATTGTGCTATATTTCTAGAATTAAGTTCTATTTTCCATCCTGTACCTATTCTCTGAATAAACACAGAGAACATCAGCTTGTGACAGTTCTTTGTTGCTAAATCCACTTCAACTAGAATAAATTGACACACATGTTCTACATAAATTAGAGTGCATTAGAGTGTAGCAGCCCCTATTTCCTTCATGAGAAGACTCTTTTGGTAATACTGCTACAGTGCTTTTGGCACACATCACTGGAAACTCTTGACATTAACACTCAAAACTGATTCTGAAATAAAAATATAGCAGTTAAGAAGAGCCTCCCCACACACAAACAACCTAAGGCATGAATACAATCCTAAAATTTTACATATGAGAGATGACACCTCCAGTGAAGAATTCTGGCAGTTCATTTTACTATTTTTACTATTTTCATTGTTTTCTTTTAAAGAGAGAAGGATGCATTTAGGCTTGCCTTGAAAATTCAGTCTTGAATTTTCACAGGTGGTCAGTGAATCAATGTCTGGATGAAGATCAGTGATGAGAGGTGTCAACCAGGAGTCAGTGACATTGACAGTGGGGCCAAGTGCACTCTCAGCAAGTTTGTGGATGACAACAAGCTGTGGGGTGCAGTTGACACATATGAGAGACTGGATGCCATCCAGAAGGACATAGACAGGCTTGAGAAATACAAATGCAAGGTCTTGAACCTGGGTTGAGACAACATCCAATATCCATACAGGCTGGAGGATGAAAGGATAGAGAACAGCCCTGTTGAAAAAGACCTGTGTGTACTGGTAGACAGGAAGCTAGACATGAGCAAGCAGTGTGCCCTTACAGCCCAGAAGGCCAATCATATCCTGGGCTGCATCGAAAGAAGCGTGGCCAGCAAGTTAAGGGAGGTGATCCTGCCCCTCTATTCTGCGCTGGTGAGGCTTTGCCTGGAGTACTGCATCCAGATGTGAAGTCTTCAGTACAAATGAGACATAGATCTGTTGGAGCACATCCAGAGGAGGGACACAAAAATGATCAAAGGATGGAATGCCTCTCCTACAAGGACAGGTTGAAAGAGCTGGGGCTGTGCAGCCCAGAGAAGAAAGGTCTGCACGGTGACCTGATAGTGGACTTTCAGTATCTATAGGGGAGCTACAGGAAAGAAGGGGACAGACTCTTTAGCAGGGTTTGTGGTGATAGAAAAAGGGAAATGATTTCAAGCTTAAGGCAGGTAGATTTAGGCTGAATTTAAGGAAAAAGTCTTTTTTCAGTGAGAGTAGTGAGGAGCAGGGTACCCGGAGATGTGACTGATATCCCATCCCTGCAGACTTTCAAGGTGAGGCTGAATCAGGCCCTAGGCAACCTGATCTGTCTGAGGATATTCCTGTTCATTGCCAGTGACTTGGACTAGATGGCCTGTAGGGGGTCCTTCCAACTGTTAGGATTCTATCATTCTATGAATAAATACAACAAGCGCTCTAAGAAGCACACAGGGTAAACATCAAAGTGTCCCAGTATAGGGAAAAAAAGTTTGCACACTAACTTCGTTTAACTCAAGGTGAAATAAGTCCTGAGTGATACAGAAATATCTTCTTCTATATCAGAGTTATTAAAGCTGGATAAATTTTTTCTACATGTTTTCCTATCTTCCTCTGCTACAGTTGTCAACCTGACAACTCTTTCCTAGTTTCTTTTAACTTCCTAGTGCCAGAGTGGTCTTCGCTGTAGTGCACATCAAAATATTATTGCCATTTCAATGGGGATTTCAATGCACATATTACATCAAAAAAGCATGATGACTGCTGTTTAGAAACCAAAATGTATGAAGTTAGCTCACCTATTATGGTTTTAAGTATACTAGCATGTTGTTTGTCTGTTTGTTTGTGCTTGCCTTTAAACATATTCTTCAACTGAAAATTCTTCAATCTTTATGGATGAACTTCTTCCAGAGAAACTGAGTGATTTTGAATCAGTGCCCAGATACACCAGCCAAAAATGCATTACAAAAAAAAAAAAAAAAAAAAAAAAAAGGCATATTTATTTTGTTTTCAAAAGGCAGCAAACGGTAAAAAGTATGAATGTTTCTTTACTGGATTTTCACAACAAATTGTCATCACAGTAAAGACATTTATTTTCTCCGTTATTCATAAGTTGCAACACTGTTCAGTGATCATCCTTGTCAGCACAATGAAATTACTACTTAGATTATGCTCTTTTATTAAAACTGAAAGGGTATGTTCATTTCTTAAAGCTCATTTGTAACTCTAGCTGTTACTAAAGTAGCAGTAAAAATCAACACTAATGCATGTTTTGTTGTTTTATCAATCACGGTCATATTTGGTCCAAACATATTTGAGTCATGTCTCATTTTAGGATCAGCTAAGCCTAGATCTGAGAAAATCTGTCTTCATGTATGGATTGATGTCTTTAACTAAAAAGTTCTGTTTCTTGAATCACCAATAATTTCAGCAAGCAAAACTTACTTTTTCTAAATTTTTTCAACCAGCATAGAGTCTAAAAACATCCATTCAGTTTTTCTTAAACAAACCTCTCTCAATTGGATTTCTAGCTGCTATTAGTTCTTAATTTTCTGTTCTCTCTTTCTATTTTCCTGTAATGTTTCTTTGCTCTCCTTCTCATTTTTTCCTATTCTTCCTTACAAATATTATTTGGCTACTCAATAAAAATAAACATGGTGAACAGTGAAAAAATTCATAAATACAATTCAAACGAACAACTATGGACTATGGAACTATGAGAATGGTGACAGATGTCAGTGTTGTGATTGTAAGCTACTTTCATTTCCCTAAGAGTTTTGACACTTTATATATTTGCATTTATACTGTCTTATGTTTATAATCCTATTAAAATGTCAGGACAGTTTGTTGTGCTTATTATGCAAGACTCAACTTCAAAAATGAGGATTATTATAATTAACCTGATTTTATTTCTTGTAAAGTACTGAAGAAACTCTAAGGAATTTCAGCTACAGCTGTGACGTAAGAAGGCAATTCAAGCTGCAGCTGTGATGTAGCAGGGTGTCAGAATTGTGCTTGCACACACTCTCTCATCAGTAATGTAGCAGGATGTCAGAATTGTGCTTGCACACTCTCTCATCAGATTCTCCAGGAATACCACAAACAGGTTCTGCATAGGCCTGAGAGGCTGACCTGAGGTGTCATGATTGATTTCACATTTAATCACTTCTGTCACAAAACTTTTGACTAGCTGCTGCAGGACTTTCTAGGAGAATTTTTGAAAGTCCAGAGGATGCCCCAGTGCAGGTCATGCTGTGCAAAGACCAGCTATGATGAGAGCTATTTTTTTGTTTACAGTATTGATTAATATATTGAGTAGAAACTTTGGCAAACCTAGAGGTGATTCCAGGCAATCCCAAATCTGGCCAAATTACATATAAATTAGGCTCTAGTAAACTGCAGGAACTAGTACTGCAGATGCAGGAGTAGCCATAGAGAACAGCTTTCTGTACCTCCTAGGTCTGTATGCTAGTAATGCAATCGGCTGAAGAGAATCAATATCAACAGGTGGATCATGAACATGTGGGAGTGCATACAGCACCTCTGACAAGGTGAGTTATAAGTATTCACTAAAACAACATTTCAGTGATTCTAAACTGTTCTCTGGAAACATTTGACCAAAATTTTAGATAAATCTATCTATTAGTTTATGAGCTCTGTTTTGCAATTATGTATTTTTGTTTTGATTTTGTTTGCTAAATTAATGGCAAAATTCCAGACAGTAATTTTTGAAGAAGACATCTGCAACACATTTGTAATACAAATCTGAATACTTTCTTCTTTATTTTAAAAAGCTGCCATTGTCAGCGATACTTTGTTAATTGTCTGCTGTTTCAGTCAGTATGATAATATCAATGGATGCAATCTGGGACAAAAATTCAGTGTAACAAGGAAGAAAATAACAAGAAGACACTGTATTTTGTAGGTATACCACAGACCAAAGAAAACTCAAATTCTTACAGCTCTGACCAAGGTCAGAGATGAAGATGGAAAAAAGACAAAAAGTAGCAATATGGGCAATGTGAAACTACAGTATGATTAAAATCTCATCTTACATCAAGGAAATTGCTTGAACACAAATAGAACATCTAGCTAACTTTTTATTCTGTAAACCTTTCTGATGTTCTAGGAATGTTTGATGAATTTTCTTCCCCTGTACAATAGTCTTTTGTACTTTTTATTATTAGTGTGGACCTGCAGCCTCACAGCATTAAACATTAATCCTCTGCATAATGAAACTATGAGAATGGATTTCTATGAAATTTCACACATTTTTTAGTCTGTTGAGGAAGATGCTCATTTTCATGTGTGGTATTTCAGAGTTTTCTGATTAAAAAAGAAAAGACATCTCTAGATTCTTGATTGGTTGGAAGTTGAGAAGTATTAGTTTTGTTCTTATTAGTGTTGATGTTTCAATTTGATACTTAATAAAAAAGAAAACACTCAGAAATACTCAGTGGGAAATATTTGGGTTCATCTGAAGCATATATTATGTAGCACAGTTATGCATAACTCACACTAGGCATGGAAATACCATATGCTCATCACTATCTTGGTATGCCAGGCGATAATTCACAAGAAGTACATCATAGTTTATACTCGCTTTGTATCACACCTTCTGGCAATTCTTGGCACTTTTACAAATTCAGCTAGTTTAGATATTAGAACTAACTAGATCCATATGACTAGAGTTTCCTGGTTTAAAAAGGCTGTTTCTTTTTCTCCAGATTTTAAGTTTTAGAGTGCATTTGCAAAGTAGATCAGGCAGAATGCACTACAAACAATAGTGTTTTCCTGGGAATAAACATTAGATAAGAAAACAGGTGAAACAGTGGAATAGGTGAAACCGCATTAGGGCAAAATGGAGACAGGAGAACAAAAACTCCTTTTGCAGACTGTACTCATTAGTGGAGAGGCCATCATGAATCTGCAGTCAAATGAAGACAGGGTGGTACTCTTGGTTTGTCTTCTAAATGGCGTCACTATCTTGATAAACAGTTAAAGTCATTTCTGTCAGCAGGACTTTTTTCTTAGTTGAACATCTTTCACGAGTCAAAGAACCATTGCAGAAAAGGAAAAGAAACTGCATGTTTATTTATAATAGAGTACCTGGGCAATTACCAGCACTTCCAGTAACCTCTCCAGTATGGTTCTGAAGGTAGTCATGACATTTGACATAACTAAGGGAAATGGGGATTAGCATTAGGACACATTTTCTCTAGCTGGGCTTTAAGCACGTATTTAAAAATTTATACATGCGGTGCCTAATAGCAGCACGCTCTTCCAGTCTATATAGGTTGTAAACATAAACAAATATGCAACCTAAACTTTTCCAAAAGAGATTTGGAAATGTTGGTCCTGGTATACCTTCTATGAGGGAGAGAGTTGCTTCCACAAGTTATTTCAAAAGCCCGTAGGATAGAACTTCTCAAAGTAAAACTATTCAAATATCTAAAAAAGATCATATAAGAATGAATGTACAAATGCTGTCATAAACTGAGAAATAAAACAAATATCCATGATGTTATCTTTCTTGCTGTGATGGTAATTCTGTCAGTAGAGGAGAAAATACAGCAAGAAATGCACTTTTTTTTCAGAATTTGGGGGAAACTGCCAATCACAGTTCTATTTCCCACTTCTTATCAATCCTTAAGCAGGGAATTTAAACAAAAATAAAACTTCTGGATTTTCAAAAAAGATCCCTTCTCTTGAACACTAAAAAGCAGTCACAGGTGTTACCTCTGGCAACCACCGTGTCCGAGGCCGCACCGTCAGGGGGCTAACGATCTGCATTCGCTAGGGCCATAGCAACACTGACACCAAATATCAGGGAGAAGCAAATGGCAATTAATTAAGGCATGAGAACCCCTTAAATACACATCCCGTTTCGCCTAAGCCCCTTAAGCATGCATCACATGTTACTCACAGAGTGGGGGAGGTCCTATCGCATCACAACCCGATACCTCATTAACGCCTACGACAACACACAGGTTACTCAGTACACTGTGAGATTAGGTCTAAGAAAACGCGGGCTTTGAATAAGTGCCTGAAAGGCCGTTGCTACCACAGGAAAATTGTGTTCTTTGACCATGGGACAGCTTACTCGGCGTCTGGCCTGATGGCTGCAGATGAGTCTCGTCTCCAAGGGGAAAGCAGATCCTAGCCCAGGAGCTGGAAGGTCTTGTTGAGAGAGCTTTAAAGTAGGTATGAAGGGAGATGGGAATAAAATGACACTCGTCAAGGTGGAGCAAGTAGTTCAGAAATTTCAACTAGAATTGTTGGGGGAAGAAGGTGGAGGTCAATGGGACAAAGAAGGGCTTGGAGATGTGGTCGTTGAAGGATATGGCAGGAATAAGCCTCTGAACTGTCCTGTAGAATTTTCTGGGAACTTCTCAGAAGAGATAATGTTGCTGATTCCCTGTCCAAAATCTTCTCATGTCCCCCTAGGAAGCAGCAGGGGAAAACTTCAGAATTTTTTTGGAGGTTTGAGGGAGGGCCCCTCTAGAAAGGTAGTGTGTCAGAAAACCCAGCTAAAGTGCCTTTACACTAGTGCACGCAGAGGGAGTTGGAAACCATGATGTGCTTGGAAAAGTGGACAAGTATTGAAGGGAGAGGCTTTCTACTGATATAAAATGTCAGCCTGTAGTTTTGCCAGCATGTTGGATATGTTCTATACAATTGCCTTTCTTACAAAAATAAATATAGATAGTTAACCCATACCAACACTGGGGGCACAGGAAGCTCTATTTCAATAAGAAAGTATACAGGCATTTCAGAATTATATAATAGGAGATTTAAAAAAATAAAATAAAATAAAATAAAAAAAAAACAGAGCAGAATCAATTTTTTTCTTAATTTGCTGAATCCCCCAAAAAATTCTTTGCACATCAAGATAGAGAAATTAGAAAACAGAAAATACAAACCTGATGGGTAAAACAGAGAATAAAAACGATGCAATATGGTATGGCATATCTAGAACAATGCATCAAAAAGTACAAATTAAAATTGTTCTCTTGAATACAGTAGAGAAAAACAATATGTTAAGCATATCAGTGGTGTACAGTTCATACTGTTACCAGAAAGGGTAACTCATTTACATGAATGCTGCAAATTACATAAGACAGTACCAATATTCTGCTCATCAATCACTTTAAGTCTATGTCTAATCATCATATTTGAAGAAATAATATATGCCAAGAAAACATTTAGGTTAGGATGGGAATTTTTCTCTAAAGACTAAGGGTAAAACTGTCTAATGAACTTTAAATATTTAGTTCTTTCACACACACGCACACACACGCACACACACAAATAAAGAAGGAAGGAAGGAAGGGAGGAAGGAAGGGAGGAAGGAAGGGAGGAAGGAAGGGAGGAAGGGAGGAAGGGAGGAAGGGAGGAAGGGAGGAAGGGAGGAAGGGAGGAAGGAAGGAGGGAAGGAAGGAAGGAGGAAGGAAGGAAGGAGGGAAGGAGGGAAGGAGGGAAGGAAGGAAGGAAGGAAGGAAGGAAGGAAGGAAGGAAGGAAGGAAGGAAGGAAGGAAGGAAGGAAGGAAGGAAGGAGGGAAGGAAGGAGGGAAGGAGGGAAGGAAGGAAGGAAGGAAGGAAGGAAGGAAGGAAGGAAGGAAGGAAGGAAGGAAGGAAGGAAGGAAGGAAGGAGGGAAGGACGGACTCATAAGACAAGATTTACAACACTACCAGGATGCAAGAAATATCAATAAACTGAGGTCTGCATTCCTCATGCAGTAGCCATAGGATGCTTCCACAACCCAATCTAGAAGCATACTTGCACATCTCACATGGTAAATAATTCCCCTTCACTTCTGGAGGTATTAAAAATCATGTAACAAAGGGTAGTGTAAAGATACTTCCTCTGAAAAAGCGTAGCTTTCTGCACAGCACAGTGAAGGACTATTCAAAGGCATTTCTGGGTATCTCAGAAGCAGGATAGTGTTGTTAATTAGAAGGACAAGTAGATTCAGAAGTAATTAAAGCAGTTCAAATACTGCTGGACTAGTTTGGAGTTCAAAGCTCCTTTACTACGAGCTCTTACAGCACTGTGTAGAAGTACTTTAATTTCTTATTTACTCTTGTAGCTTACTTGAACTTCATACCTGTCTACTGCCATAAATCTCACCTGCAAGTTTTAAAGTCTCATTTATTTTTAAACTATTCCTCCTTCAAAGGAAAGAGTACTGCACTGCTTTTTATTATTTATTTATTATTTGGTGGCATGCAAATAATAGCCACAGCAAAGACCCATTGCTTTACGTTGTTCCAGGTCACTGAGGTATCCCCTTAAAAATGCTGTCACTAAGTAGGGTTTTCCTATTCTGAAAAGGGCTATTAAATGTGGTTAAGTCTGCTTTCAGTAGGTAGATGACCATCTACAGTAGCCAAGAGTCCAGCCTATCACATACATTATTCCACTGGAATTTTGATTTTACCTTAAACTCCCATGAGCTTTATTCTCATGGTCAGTGACTACACAGTAACTGAAGAGGCAAAATGGCCCAGTTTCTGCCATCAGCCTTGTCAGTTACATAGCAAACAGAGCCTATATTTGTATAGCTCTCCTGCTTTAAATGACTTATGTGGCATCTTCTCACACTGAATTAAACAGTACCCTCAAAGACTAATCCTTATTTATGATAAGATCCTTTTCACCTCTGTTCATAAAGTATGTACTCATTTAAACGTCCCTCTACTCCCTGTCAGAGTATATAGGAGACTTAGCACAAATGAAAATCTATTCCTAAATACGCAAAGAGATGAAGCAAGTAGGTAATGTATTGAAATCATTTCTTGAGCACTACAGAGCATATGCACATGTATATCCTCCTCCTTGAGTGTCTATTTCTACACATATGTGAACATTTATTTGAATGCAATTCTTCACAGTGCTTCCTGCACACTTATCATAAAGACTATAATTAATTGCTGTTGGAGCCTACTAACACTATTTGTCCTCATACACTAACACAAATAAGGACAACAGTGGAAAGTCAAAGTCATTAGGTCCAGGGCACCTGGTAGTGTAGTCAAAAAACCACTGCTTTCCCACGTTTACACAGGATGACTGGGGACAAAAGAGAAATACTGAGAACTGTGATTTCTCTTCATGTAAAAATCCTGAGCCTTTGTGACTATGGATGTTACTGTGCAGTATACGCTTCAACAGTCATAGTTCTGACAGTGCATTTAAACTATGAAATGCTGTTGCAGATGATTTGGTATTATTGGAGGAAAATGACCTGTAAAGCTGTTATGAGTAGCTAAGAATTTTGCATTTATTATGGCAACATGAGACATAAAGAAAAGTGGAAAGAAGGAAGTTTAGTTAAGTTGATACAAACTGGTTAACTTTTCATAACACAGCAGAGACTTTATAATCTTCTAAACTAAAGGGAAACAACTCTGTCAAGATAAATACAGAATCTGGAATTTGTAGGATCAGTTGGAAAACATTTTCCACCTGCAAAAATATATATATATGCTTTTACAATTACAAAGTCAGATAACACAAGATATTAGACCTCAGTTCAGTGTTGCCAAGCAAAGAATACACATATGAAGAGAAATATTACAAGTAGAGGTCCCCATTTTCTATAACAGCCCATAACCTGGGCTGTTAATGCAGTAGTTTTCCCAAGGACTATGATAATGACAGAGAGCAGACAATAGATGCAGGACTTTGTTCATTGTACTTGTACAGACTGGGGCCTAACAAGGGGAACACAGCCTTCTTATATAACTTCTGGAGATGGACATTTCTAAGATCAACACTTTCAGATTCTGTATTTGTTCCTGATCTTATGTGTCTGTGCCTGTCTGCTGTTTTTCAAAGGGGATGAATTCCCAGGTAAAGTCAACTCCTGTTGGATTTCATGTAATTCATTTGTGAAATTCATGTATGAAAACTACTTGAATTTTCAATGCTGTATACAAAGGAAGCACTCAGCTTACCCAAGAATAGCTCCCCCTTCAGCTGATGCTGTCAAATTGAACTGACAGTATGTTATGGTGAGCAAAGCCATTCTCAGAGAGCTCCATGATGTCAGTTAAAGGTCCCACAGTTTTTGGTTCAGAACACAGGTACTTCAGCAAAGCAAGGGAATATACAGGTCAAGGAACAAACAATCATGCCAGGCAATTAACTATTTTGATACTGAATGAAAAAAAAGTAGTTAGGATATTAAGAGGCCTTTTTCCAGTTACGGTAGTCAAAAATCAAATTAATCTTTTGCTTTTTATGTTTATTGAGTTTTATACTTTAATCATGTAATTGCAACTGCTACCCTATGCTCAACATCACTCCTGGAGGACAGAAAAGCACAAACAATTTTCAAGAGTTAAATAGATTCATGTTGTTATTTTTATTTTAGTAGCTCTCATGAAGACCACTGCAGCTGAAAGGCTGTCAGTATTTCCATTAAAAAAAAAAAAAAATAGGTTTTCAGCAGTTTATTTCTCAACTGTAAAAATTCAGTCCATCCTGCAACTGGGCAAAAAAATTCTCAGTAAATTGAGATTTTTGGGCGGTGGTGGTGTTTGTGGTTATTTTTGTTCTTATTTATTTCATGCATTTAAAAGGAGTTTGGGTTATTTGAAAGTTAAGTAGATACAACTCTAGAAATAAAGACATAAGCAATTTAAGCTGCATAAAAAGGCTTTCATTTCCAAAGGAATTTTTGCAAACAAGCCATAGTAAACCACAGCACCCGTGCCCTGGAACTTTAAAAGCAAAATAAGACTAATAATTCAATTTTAAACAGTTTTCTATTGGCATCAAACTTCTACAAATACATTTCCACATCAAGGTACATGATAGAACAGTAGGCTAATTACTTGCTCATAAAGTATGGCTAGTTAACTTTTTCAGGTCTTGAATCAAAGCAATGGTTTAGGTCAACTTCCAACTTTTCTTCATCCTATCTTCTGTTTTGCTTAACAATTGTAACAAGCATATCAAGTACAGAAAAGGCAAGTGTCCATTAAATTGGCAATTATGCCCAGAATTTTCAGAAGGATAAACTTATTGCATATTATCTGTAATTACAAGATGTCATGCATGCAACAGTTGCAGGCATATCTCCCAGCTCTGTGTAGTCACTCTGGTTACATTTGATAGAAATTTAACTTTTTCCATTGAACGTGCTTTTCAGAATGTATAGGCAGAGTGACAGAAAAAAAGCAACACAATCCTAAGAGCCTTGTGTTTTATTCAGAGAAGTGTGGGATCCAGAAAAAAATGCTACAAGGCTGAAGTCTGAAACAATGCTTAAAAAAACACTCAGGCAAGAAAGAAAAGCACAATATGATAACAAGTGGCTGAAACTTGTGGAGGGCAGCAGGGTGGTTAAGTGGAAAGAAAAATTTTCTGTGATACAGACTGAACATCATGAGTAGATGTATGAACAACATACTGTTTGGAGGTGACTACTGCAGGCCTTCTGACCAGGAGACTTTCTAATGAAACAGATAAGAGTGCCAACTACTGAAGTAGGAACACTGAGATTTGCAAGCAGTACAAGAGGATGTTAGTGGACAGCATTAAGAAAGCCCAGAAAATTACCTACACAAGACTGATGGATATGCAACACATGTTGTTTCATCTATAGCATAGAGTACTATAAAATAATTCCCCAAATAAGAGACCTGTGTCCTGATAGTCATGTAGTTAATTAAATACCACTAGATTTTGCAAATAAGGGTACCTTTATACACATACACCTACATGCATACACATGCACATAACATCACTTATCCTGTATGTACGTAGTGTGTCTGCCTGAAATGCAGTATTTCAGACAAATGTACTTCACTCTCATTCAAATGAGGTTTATCATTGAAACTGGCATCCAAATATAATGCTCAGCAAACAATAGGGATATTTCAAAGTACACTGAAAAACCTCTCTCTCTTTCTTTTCTCAGTCGAAACACCTTCAGAATAGAAGTCTGAAAAAATGTCTTCAGTTTTTACACATCACATATGGGGAGATATTTAATACAATCAAAGGAATGAAAGAGAAAGTGCTCCTTGAGCTGGTGAGGAGTCTCTACTGGTGAAGAAAGGTTTGCTAGTGATAGTTAATTCTGCTTTCTGCCTTCAGTGTAAGAACGTTCTTAATAGTGCTGAGCTAATATATTTTCATAACTTGGCATTTAATTCACTGCATACCAAGTGTATCTTTGATTTTTTATCAACACTGCTATATATTTTATCTCATGAACTTAGACACTGATTTTACTGCGTTCTTTACATTGAACATTTACATTGAACTGCAAATCAGGATAATTCAACACAGTATCAAAAAATTTCAGTTTTTGATAGTCACACAGTCATGTTCAAAACCCCCAGGAAATTAGCTTGGATATATTTCAAGTCTTAGATACTATAGTCCAATCTGATAATACGTGCAGACAGTAGACATCAGAAAATATGTCCTTGTGTAAACACAATATAGCTGAACCTGTTTGTCAGGATGGAAAGGTGTATGAAAGGACACTGCACTTGGTGCCCCAAAGGGAAAATATGATGTACTATCCAAGGCAGAGTATTAATCATAGCTGATATTTCTGGACAATAAAATAGAGTAATCCCTGTGAACAATCTCTCTTCAAGGATAAAAAGGGAAAATAAGGAACTGACAGTATTATATGAAATAACATAAGGTGGAAGTGTCTCAGAAATCTCATTTGGAAAACAGCTTAATAATTACTACATGGTTTTTGACTGGGGTAATTTTTTCTCCTGTGGCATCAGGGTCATTTTCTTGCTTGCACCACAGACAGCTGGGCTCCCTGTAAAGTTGGCAAACCTGTAGTAAGTGAAAACACTTGTCCATTTAAACTTGCAGAGTTCACAAGGTTAGACCATTTCTTCCACAGAAGAGAAAATGTTAGTACAGTTTCAAAACCCCCAGGAACTAGATGTGCAGACAGTGATATTGGTAGCCACTCCTACAAGACACTTCAGCTGTTAGATGTCTGATATGTACCAGTGTCATGTGATGAAACACAAATTACATGATGAGGCACAGCAAGTTCTGTTAAAGAGACATTTCTCTTCACAATGAGTGTGCTGAACAAACCTGTGGCCACTGTACAACTTCAGGGCAGGAACATTGGGAATAAATGCAGTGGGGGAGTTTACTCAAGTTCTGACTTGTGCAGTGTGGAGAGCACATTAAACCTCCTCTGACCTTTCAGAGAAGCTAAGCTCCTTCAATTATGTACTATACACAGTAAGTATAGCACTTTTTCTAAAAGCAAACAACTATATGTTCAAACAGAACTGAGATGCTTTCTAACACAGTGGATGTGTATAAAGTCTCAACTGAAACCAGCAAAGAAAAAGAAATGGAAAAAATTCATTAAATTACATCTAAAAACACCCTGAAAATTGCTTACTTCTGAAAATCAAAATTAACCACTCAGCAACTATTTGCCATTCTCCTGGAAAGATTACCAGGTTCTTTCACTAGAAACTCCAGGTTTTAACTCACCTGGGACAGATATATGGCCAAAATTCACAAAAGCCAAAGAAATAGTCTTATTCATCATCCTGACAAGAGGGAACCAGGCTAGCCCACATCTTTTCAAATGCTTTATGTCTAATGTATAGTTTCAAGCTCAAGATATAATAGATTATTTCTTTCTTTGGGAAATTGCCAGGCTGAATTGCCTAGCTGCAAGGTGAGGAGAAAGGCTGGGAAATGCCATTGATTCTAACTACCTGGTATCATGCCATGGATTTGCAGCCATTCTGCTATTGCTTCTGATCATTAAAGGAGCATTGGGTAGCACTGGACTTTCACTGTCCCTCTTGCTTTCTCCATCACCAGCATTTTCTCAGACTTCTCCATCCTCACCCTGACTCTCACTTTTTCATTCCAGTTTCTCCACCAAGGCTCCCCACACACCAGCAGGACACACTGTACTGCACAAATAGAAGAAGATCTCAGATAAAAGCACAAGGAAATAGCTTTTGCCTTGGTTGGAACTAGAAGGAATGGCTTCAAGCTGTGCCAGGGAAGATTTAGGCTGGACGTTAGGAAATACTACTTTTCTGGATGAGTGGTCAGGCACTGGAATGGACTGCCCAGGGAGGTGGTGAAGTCTCCAACCCTGGAGGTGTTTAAGGAATGTTTGGATTTTGTTTTGAGGAACGTGGTTTAGTCAGAACTATTGGTGATAGGCGGATGATCTTGAAGGTCTTTTCCAACCTTGGTGATTCTGTGATCCTGTGGTTCCTGTTCTTCACAGATAACTAGGGTTTGTCAGGTTCTAGGACGACCACAGTACAGGTTGATGTGTACTCTGCTCCATCACACTGTGCAAGAAAGGTTATTAGAATGCAGCTGACCTAATTATTAGCCTCCTTTCCCTCTTTAGTCAGGAACACATACAAACTGCACATTTAAAGGATGTGCTCAGGGCAAGAGCCTGCCTCGTGTGGGTAGGTTCTTTACCAAAGCTCAGCAAAATCAGAAGGAGCAATAGATCATCTTTAAGGAAAGGGTGCTACTTCCTCTTCCATTGGTCAGCACAGCCCATGATGAGGATGTAATAAATCATGTGTCTGCAGTTATAGCTGGAATCTAAGCCATATGTATAGGGCCATATTCTCTCATATCCATTTCCTGACAGAAAAGCTTCCTCTCCCCCTGTCCCACATCATGCTCTAAATTTTGTGCCCCATTTCTATATTCTAAGGGGTGGACAACCTGCTGTGAGTATTATATCATATGTTATGAGTGAACAGCATGATGTCAGTTGTCCCCTTTCAAGCACTCTGTTAGTGTAATTTATTTTAAAATATTTGCTTGGATTTAAATTTTTCATATAAAATACAAAATTAATGTGGCAGACAGTGAGAGAGAAATATTTTATAAACAGATTTACAAAGAAAAAGAGAAAGAGCTTTGTGCTGCTAACGGGGGAGTGTTTTAAGAATGCCTCCCTAATACTGTCTTTGTTGTGTGATCCATAGCATTCTGAAGTAGGATTTAATTTTAGTGTCACCGTGAAATGCAGCATGCAGCACATGAAATGTTAATGCAATACATAAATGTACACTTCAAAAAACAAGGTGATGTAAACAAATAAGTACTGAGTTGCTGAAATACTCCAGTTTGCAAGTGCCATTAGGCATAAAAATAATGGATTACTTTACCCATTCAAACACTGATTTGTTTCTCTTCACTCATTTCCTTTCTTCTAGCCTCTGGACTAAAGTTTTCACTCTGAACTGAGAGGAAACAAACATTCATTAAGCCAAAAATAATACTAAAATAATTCATGCAAAGGACACTGGACTTTCTACAGATATGAAAGAGTTTAATCCCACTAACATCAGAGAAGGTACACACTTTACACCAGCTGAAGATTAATTTCATTTGGCAAGAACTAGCAATTAGTGGCGTTACAGAAGAACTGCTCCAGAAGGGTTAAACATCCCTTTACACCTTTCCAAAATCTAAAGTATAGGGGAGTTATTTTGTTTGACATTCAACATTCTCCAATTCGATTTTTTTCCACAGTATTCTCTAAACCTAGATTTGAATGACTAAAATATACCCAAAAGAATCATGCTGTAACTCATACATTTCCACTTTGTCCTGAGTTTTACACGTGAACCCTACTTTTTGCAAGATTTCAGCAAACTACAAAAGTGCGTTTTCTCCCACAGTGAAATGAGGGGGAGACAGTATTTTCCTGCCTTATAAAACTTCTATGAAGTTAAATATATTAAGTAGTACAGATTTAGAAATACTGGGATAATATGGCCATTTAAAAATCTGTGCTATAAGATAGAGGTACAAATATGATACAAAATTATTTTGTACTGTGATAAATAAAGCAAATATTTCAGTAGCACAGTTAGAGTCAGAGTATTACACAAACAGTACTTGTAAGTTTGAAAGTAACATTTGTGAAGTCTATAGTTACGAACTTAATTAAAAATGTTTTTCTGTATAAGAAAAAAATACTGTCTGAATGTACAGCAAATTTCTTATTTTTTATTTTTTCCATTCTAATTGAATAACAAAAACAATTTAGAAGTAGTTGGGTCTGGACATCTAGATTACCACAGAATATTATGTCCTCTTCCTAAGAAAAATGTTAGAAATTTTCTGGAGCTAAATCCTATGGTTGGTAGTCAGGCCCACAGATTGCATGAGCTTGATCCAGTTCTCCTTGGTGCTTGGCTCTGTGCTTTTAAGGCACTACTGAGATTTTCTGTATAAACATTTTCATCTCAAAGCAGTTGCAGTATGTCACAGTCATCAGATTTATATTTTTTAGTATCGTGTTGATAGTAGGTGTTGCACAGTATGGAGCCTTTGCCTGGGGGTAGATGGAGGCACTTAAGAGTGAAAGGATACTATGATATGGCATATATGATCATATAGAAATGACAGTACATGGGATAGAGACAAACTTGGTCTGATTCTTGCTGCCTGTGTTGACAAGTCACCGGAGGGTACCATAGGAACTAAATTGTCCACTAGAGAGGACCTAGTAATGATGCATTGTGGACAGTCAGAGAACCAGAAGCCTGTATAAAGTAACTACTTCTTGAACATGAAGGTGATCGGTGCAAAGATAGGTCATAAAATCACAGAAGCACAGAATCATAAGGGTTGAAAGTAATCTCCAGAGATTGCCTTGTTCAATCCCTCAACTAAAGCAAGTTCCCTACAGTAGGTTGCATATTTTATGCCCACCTTTAGTCCTAATCATTACTATTGATTCATTTGTTATAAGTATCTGATATTGGGAGTAAATAGTAAAGCTATGTTTTCTAGTTGGAAATGGCAGAAAATAATCTTTCAAAATGTATCAAAACTTAAAAATATAAAAATAAAAATTGCTTGTTTTCTTTTATACTAGTATCTGAATGTTTTAATATTTAATATTCCTAGTATATAATACTTATTTGAAAACATAGTCAATCTACTTAAACATTTTTAATTGGCAGTTGGAAACAATGATTCGTTTCTCTTCAAAATATCATGTTCATCATAAAGATACAACATTTGCACTGATCTGCTTTTCTATTTTGTCCACATTTTCAAGAAAATCATACAAATAACATTTAAAAGTATTGGTTGTGTATCACAAATGTGCTGTATATTCATATCTTGATTTTATTTCAGAGTACTTAACTCTTGACTTCTGCTTGAATAAACTGAAACAATTGCCTTGCCTCTAAATGTTTAGCTAATTTGCCAGAGACAGTTCAAAGCTCCCACAGGCTATTCCAAGTAACTCCCAATAAGGCAAAGCTCCTATCTCGAGTCTGTAACCAATATTTAATCTGTATATCTCAGGTACTGTGAGTCAGGCAGGCTTGACTCTAGTCAGGCAGGAACAAGGAGACCACAGGGAGAGCAGAGACTGTGAGCAATCACAGTAGCAAGCACATTGAGGTGTTCTGGGACATTCAGTTTCTTATTGTTAGAGTTCAAATAAGAGGCAGGAAGGGGCCATTAGAAACAGATATCAAATCCAGTAGTTCTTTGTCCAAGCCACCTGCCCTTTCATTTGAGCATATCAGCATCATTTAGATTTGTTCTTGGGACCCACATATTCATCCTTCTAATAATGTATAGAAACTTTTCTAGGACTTATTTCATTCCTAGAGTATTAAAGTCAGATGAGCTCTCCTTCTTCCCTTCCCTTCCCTTCCCTTCCCTTCCCTTCCCTTCCCTTCCCTTCCCTTCCCTTCCCTTCCCTTCCCTTCCCTTCCCTTCCCTTCCCTTCCCTTCCCTTCCCTTCCCTTCCCTTCCCTTTCCTATGAACTTCCAGCTCTATATTCTTCTTTCTTTTTGTCTTAATGTAAACTATCTTCAATAACTGTTTCAAAGCCTTTCTCAAATGTACTGATCTTATGGGAAAGAGGCCATCTGAAAAAGTATTTTGAGTTATTTCCTCTCCTTGCCAAATTCCATTTTTTTTCCCAGGGAAAACAAATTCCCCCCTTCTAACAGCAGAGGTAAGTTACTGTATGCAAAGTAGCTCAAATCCTTTTTCAAATGCCTTGCCACAGGACAGTGACACACTACTGAAGAAGGATGCCATTAATAGTGGTTGAGATATTTCAAGTATGAACTTTTCACTGAAAGATGGTACTTGCTCAAAAAAAAAAAAAAAAAAAAAAAAAAATTACACTGGGCAAATTCTCACCAAAAGAAAAAGCCATAAGGATTTACATTACAAATGTCTCCATCCCCCTGTCAGTTCACCTGACACCTTCAGATCCCTGTGCTGTCTCACAGATATTTTTGGTCTTGGAGATTCAGACTCCAGAACTCAGAGACAGAAAAAAGCCCAGACCTAAATGAGAACTCAGAGCACACCTGAATTACTCTCTGTCATGGTTTTATGATTTTTGGTTATCGATATCCCATATCATAACATCGTGGTTCACTGAGAATAAAAGAGTTAATGCTTCAGTTCTGGGTACCTGTCCCAAAAGAGAACTACATCTCGCAGCGGACTGTTTACTGTTCCGTTACTGTTTCTGCTCAGAGGGAAAGATAAAAACTATTTGTAGATCACTTGACTTTCCCCTTTTGATCTTCTAGCTTGTCTTTGCTCCCGGCCATACTGTTTCAGCATTAGAGTAAGGCCTTCAGTTTTCAGTCACTCGCTCTCATTTTATTTGATTTATTAGCTTCAATTCTAATTATATTGTATTATATTGTATTATATTGTATTATATTGTGTTATCTTGCATTCTGATCTCTTATCTAGTAAATTTTTTTGTTTTTCCTTAGATTGTTGCTGCTGTTTGGTTTTTAGGCCCATCTCTACCCTTTCCCTTTTCCCTTTCCCGGGTTGTGGGACTATGTGTTCCCCAATGCCATTAGTCACATAACCAAGCTGAAACAGCCCATAAGTTGTTGACACCCTCTGATCTCAGGTCTGTTAGCCCAGAATACTATCAGAGACCAATAGGCAATCCCTCTAACGCAGGATGCAAGCTGAGTTATCAGTTTGAACAAATGACAGTTAGAATGGAGCTTTATTGTTAGCTATACTTTGACCTGTCATATAGTTTGTAAATTACCTAAATTTCTACTTTCTGAGTAGAAGCTGCAATATTTTACAGTGAGTGGAACAACAGCATAGAGAGATGTCTTGTTTCTGAACTAGTGGGATTAGTAAACCCTTAATCATTGAAAAGTATTTTCCAAAACCAAGAATCTCTATGTGCTGACAGGTACTTAATACAAATCACTACATTTATTCAAGCAAGTCCCTTTCAAAAGAACTTCTGTGCAAAGATCCTTCTTGTCTGTCTGTTTGACAAGGTTCAGCCTGTGCCCTATAGGATGCTCTCCAGCAATCTATCTACTACAGTTTTAAATGAATCAAGCAACAATCGTCCTGCGCCACATTTCATAGGCCTCATGCTTGTTAACTTTTTCTCGAATCACAGCCTAAAATGCTCTCTCCAAGGTAATTTTTTACTCTGGCATACCTTTCCTACCTTGCAGCATTATTAAAAAGCTACTCAAATCTCAGATAAACAGGTGAAAATCTGATGGCAGAGGAGGTGCAGTCAGCTACACAGCATTTATAATATTTGGGTTGTGAATGCACTTCTATAACTGTAATGCACTGAAACTATGGATTGCAGGGATGACAGGACAACACTATCTAGGCTTTTTGTTCAGCACTGGAAAAAAAAAAAAAAAAAAAAAAAAAAAAAGCTTTGAGGTGAGGTGGCAAAAAAATGGCATCATCTTTAACATCTGTAGTTGAAAATCAAAGCACTCAGCAAACAGGCAGGGATGCTTAGCCCACTAGAAAGCCTGAATTAAGCTGGACCCAGGCCTGAAGAACTGTATATCCAAATTTTATTTGGATTTCCTAAGTGTAAGTGTTAGAGAAACTTACAAATACAAGAACGCTAGCAAAATGGAGCATGATCTGGAAATCAGTGAGAGGAATCTGAAAGGAAACCAAATACCATTGATATATATTCCCCACAAGTATTGAACATTTGTTGATGTACTTATTAGAACCCTGAAATAGTTAGCTAGTTCTCCATCTCACCACAGCATAAAGAATAGATAAACAAATAGTGGGCATATGCAATATATATTTAGATAGTGCATTAGACTTTAAAATCTCTGTCTAACTGAATGCATTAGCCTGTATTTTCTGTTTATGTCTCTGGGATGCCATGGAAACACACCATTGAATCCTAATGGGTCTCTCCTTGCAATAAATAAAAAAAAGTCTTTGTCTATTCATGTTTCCATTTTTTTCTTTTTCTTTTTCTTTTTTTTTTTCTTTTTCTTTTTTTTTTTTTTCATGTAATTTACAGTTTCAGAAAGCAAACAGACTTTCCCCTACCCATTCTCTGGCTACAAAGTATGCTGAAGATAAATGCAAAATGCACCTTCTAGCGGCCACTATGGCTTTCTATACAGCTGCTGCTGCCAGCAGTAAATAGTTGGGAATGCTGCCTATTTGTGTTGAATCTCCATATAAGGAAAAGTGGCCTGTACAATTAAGCCTTGTGTAGATGTTCTTTTAGTAATTTGCAGCCTAACCTAAGAAGCACTTAGTATATTTGCTGAAATTGAAAGCTGATACATAAAAGTGCAGACACAAAATCTGTTCTTTTCCTCACTGCAGCCAGTCCTCAGATACAGACAGTAACAATGTTCATTGCCTTTAAACTGCTCCTCCAAAGCAATGACACACTATCACTTCCCATGCTCCTGAGCTTATCAGAGCAGGCTGAAGCAATCTTCCCCATCAGGCTAAAGCACAGGGGCAAGGTGAAACTCTAAGCACCAAGTGATAGAACTACCGTGTATCACACAGCATTGGTTTGCAATCTGGCACCTGCTGTCCCTGCCTGAAATGAATAAAGTCATTGAGAGGGTATGTTGTCCAGTAACATGAGTAATAGAAAGACTGATAATTATCTATGTGGAGAAGTGGGCAGATTTAATTAGACTACTCAAATCTGAAGAGTCAACTGAATCCAAAGGCAGTAACCTCAGCTGTGGAGAGCAGACATATGGTCGCTCTCAAGCTTTCAGGTCAGATTGAAATTCAACAGGGACCTTAGTAACTAATTTAAAAATGCAGTGCCAGGTGCTTGACTCTGCATCTGTCAAGCACTTTCTGGGCAAGAACACAGCAGTGTCACGCATGCAGGTTTTGTGCAACGCACTCTATGGTCCCTGTTGATGGCTCCCATGAGCCTTTCCAGCAGAGGCAGGAGATCAGCCCTAAGAAAATGGAAGCAGGAGGAAGGGGCAGTGCACAAAATGCCCTGAGGGGCATATGGCTCTTTGGGATAAGAGTGAAACTAGGACATTTTGTAGTAGCCTTGAGCCTCCAAAATATTTAAGGGCAGGTCACGCACTATAGTAGATTACCTGAGAAATGCAATTAACATTAGTAAGAATCCAATTCATATGATGATAAATTACTGTGCAGGGAACCAGGTGGTGTAGAAGCAGCTTTGGTAACAGCAGGTATAGCATGTGAGTCTTAAAAACCTTCTGTACTAAAATCAGTATATGCATCCAAAAGAAGACTCATTGATTGCTTTCTACCCTTTCTTTAATTTCTTCTGCTTCCAGCAAAAGCAGTAGTTCATTAATAGTCAGACTATTATTTTTTTCCATCTGATCAGTAGGATAGGATATATTATTCAACTTTAATACACTTACTGGTTTTCTGTTTTTATCTGAAAAAAAATAAGTAAGTTGTATAAAGAGCATACACAAAGCATTAAGGAGCAGTCAGACTGTTACAATATATACCGCAGTGAGAGATGCTAACAAAAGAGTTAGTAAAGACAAGGAAATTAAGTAGATAGGCAGGTATAATTCAGTCTATTGCCCCAGGATTTTCAAAGTCTGTAACTTGTACTTCTCTTTTGGACATGAAGTTATACCAGAAGACAATAGACTGTGAGGAATCTACCATAAATTCCTGTTGTCTCTTTTCTTTCTCATGTGTCAAGAATTGCTGAGGCACAGCAGCCTCCACTGCTCATAGCCAAGAAAGAGAAGGAGCAAATGCTCATCAAGGAATAAAGTTGTTAATGCAAGAGATTTTGTGGAATCGTGCTTGTGTCAGAGACTGGTAGGGAAGGCTTATTAGGTAATGCAACATAAACTATATCTTAAAAAGCTACAACTTCCAGCTTTGTACTAGAAGACAACGTGGATCGAGTAGCTCTCCTTGCAGCTCTTCCTGTGCTTCTTGTCACCCTTCTTCTGGGTGTTGGTGACCACCTTCTTGGAGCCCTTCTTGGGGGCAGGCAGTTAAGCAGGGCTTTTCACACTGAATTACTCTAGGAGAGTCAAGAACAAAAACAAAAACAAAAACAAAAAAACTGCACAAGCTAATTAAAATATGGTACTTGGCTACTCACACCTCCTGTTTTTCTACCCTTGTTAGATCAACATTTCACAGTAGTGATATGTCTGAATGATGGGGTCAAGGGACTGCTGTTTAAGGCATTTGTTTTCAACTGGTAGAGATTAAGCATAAATTTCAAGCGTCATAGGAATTGCTCAGAAATCACTCAGGCATGTATCACAGTCTGCTTTGCTCAGAGCCTATGTCACACTAAATTACATGAACCTCCATATGACACAGGTATCAGTATTATGCTCTTTCAAATGTCTTTTAAATGTAGAGTTATTCACACGTTATAAAAGTGGTGAACATCAACACAGTGAAACTAAAACAACAGAAGATTCCAGGCGTTTTGGACTGGAGCTATCTGCAAATGTACAAGTCTCTTGACTTAATCTTAACTTCTTGGACACAAGGATCCAAATAGTAACTTCCTGAGCTGAGGCCAACAGAAATTGAAATATTCATATCTATAACTTTTTCAGGAGGGAAGTGAGGGAAAGGAGAAAGCAAAAGAAAGGGATCTATGATGCTGTTGCACTGCATCAAGTATTAGTCCAAATTTGCATGCACCTCCAATGTGTTGTAGAGAATGTCGAATTTTGCCCACATCATTTTTTATGAATATGTCCAGACCAGACTTTTAAATACTTTCACATAGGGGCAGCAAATGTAATTGTGATTACTGCTAAAATTCAATGTGTAGCATGACAAAACTGCATGATTTAATAGTTCTGATGACAAACGCTGCAGAAGAATAACATTAACAATTTACATTTGCTGATATATGGCAATTTTCACTAATAGGTTTCTGGGTACTTCCCAGCACTTAAATACAAATACTTAAATACTTAAATACTGAAAATCTGAACCGAAATCTAATTTTTACATGTGGTCTCTCATAACATAGCAAACTTCTGGGCTATTTAAAATGCAATCTTCAACTCAATTTTGTTACTTTTGTGTTTCCTGAAGACAACAGAATTACAGAATTACTCTCATCTTTTTGCAGGGCGTTATGTCTTGTAACTCAGCATCTTCTGAAAAACAGACAAACCTTCTTCCCTGCTACAGCTTCCACAAGTGAGTGTTATGTCAGATGTGTGTTTCTTGTATTCCCAATGTGTGTTCTTACACTTCACTGAAATATTCCCCTGATCTTCCTTATCCTCAGCCATGCCTACTAAGACCTAGGCATATGGCATCCAAAAATTTTTGTAAAACAACCCATTCTTTTTATGCAAATATCAAATAATTGCATCATTCACACATCCAGATCCATTTTTGCCCATGTTCTCTGGTTTCTCTACTGCTTCAGGTTCAGTCAGTTCTACTTTCATACCCCACCAAACATATACATAGCCCACACATTAATCTGAATGGTTTTTATGACAGAAAAATGTCTTAGATGAATGGTCCTTTCATTAACAGGATATTTTTCTCCCTTCTTTGAAAAAAAAAAAAAAAAAAATAGTGCTATTTTTCTGATGCTGGGTGTTTAATATCTTTGACAGGTGCATATTGATCATTCAAGATCACAAGGAGGTTCTGAAGCTTATAGCTTCAGAATATGTGTTTGTCTGAGCCCTCTGGTCCTTTCTGATGATTCATATGCAGAAAGAGTAGAGTGGCAGAATCACCTCCCTCTACCTACTGGTCACATGTTTGTTATTGCAGCCTATGTTACAGTTGGCCTTCTGGGCTGCCAGCTCAAACTGCCAGCTCATGTTGAGTCTTTCATCAGCTGAAAATCAGTCTCCTCAGGGCTGCTCTCAAACCATTTTCTGCCCAACCTGTATTTGTGCTTGGGATTCCCACAACCCAGGTATAGAAGCTTGCACTTGGCCTTGCTGATCTGCATGAGGTTGACATGAACCCATCTCACAAGTCTGTCCAGATCCCGCTTAATAGCATCCCTTCCATCTTGCGGGTCAACTGTACCACTCAGCTTGGTGTCATCTACAAACTTGCTGAGGGTGCACTTGATCCCACTGTCTATCTCTCCTACAAAGATGTTAAATAACACTGGTACCAGCCCTGATCCCTGAGGAACTCCAGGCTCCATGTGGACATTGAACTGTTGACCTCAACTCTCTGAGTGCGACCATCCAGACAGTTCCTTATCCAGCAAGTGGTCCATCCATCAAATCCATTTTTCTCCAATGAATAAGTGTACACAAATGTATACCACAAATTATACATGTAAATTCATATAAACAAATTACTTACAGCTGTGGCTCCATCCTTAACACAAATTGTCTGTTCTCAAGCTGTATATTTCTGAATATACCCATATTTGCTCCTTTAAAAACTCTTCTGAGACTTAAACAATTGATGTCAAACTGAATGTTCTGATTTCCTGGTATTGCTTTAGATCCTTTTCAAAAATAGTTGGAGTGCCAGTTATTGCTCTTGCCTCTGGAGACTTGTCTTATTTTTTAAGTTTTATTTTCCTGCTATCTTTCTCTGTGTGCATCTTGTACCTGATGCACGGCCATTTAAAGGGTTCAAGACCCTTCAAGAAACCCTCAGCTTAGAGATCACACTGTCTACATGCTTTTCAATGCCCACTGTTACAAATAACACCAAAGGCATCTAGAATCAAAAGAGACTAGAGAAAATTATACTTCAATTTTCTTTACTTTACATACTTGAAAGTATTTCTTTCTTAATCTAGTTTATGATTTTCATTGTTTTTAACTTGCTTCACCTGTTGGGTTTTTTTGTGTGTGTGTTTTCTGTTTGATTGTTTTTATACAGTCAGCTGCAGAAAGCACAGATTAAAATGACAATTAAAAGTACAGAATGCTTCTGGAGGATATCATAGCAAATATAGTAGCAGAAGGGTTTTAAATTGATTTTTAAGCAGACTAGATTTGAAATTATTATGAGTTCTTCAAATGGAAAGTTAATAGGTAACAGCAATCTCTACTGCCAAAGAGGAATGGTGCTAAGACCTATGCAAGACAGATTTAAAGGGTACTTGTACACCTTTGCAAAGCAGGTGATAAAGGCACCACAACTTGCCTTCCTCTGTGGTGTTACAGTTTGGACACATTGCTCCCTACCTTGCAGTCCCAACATCAGTGTAATCAATTTTCCCTTCCCATTTTTCTGACAATAACTCATTTGCAAATTACCCCACTGCCAGCAACACCAAGAGAGCTGCAAAACTGATGGAGTGCATCCCCATCCAACTTGACAGGATAGAGCAGACACTGTCCTGAGGGCTGGTACCCCAGAAATCATGGAGTTCCCATAAACTCCCAAGAACAAGAAAAGTGACTAACCTCTTCAATGCAGAGATGACTATTATGGACACCAGACATCCACCACATCACAGAGAAATTCATGTTGTTTCTTCCCAGGAGATGTGGCCTGCGTGGAAGAACTTGAGCTAGATTCACTCTCCTCAGGCAGGAGGACCGGTAGTCATTCATTCAGTTCATTCAGTTCCACAGCACTGATTTTCAAAAGTAAACTGTCTTCTCCTTCTTATAAAGACTACAACACTAACCGCAGAAAAGGCCAGCAAGACTGGGGCATAGTTTCATTCTCAAGTATCATTAGAAGCATTGCATTCAAGGTCTGAACAAAATTCAATTGTGAAAGTGCAAGGTGATTAGTAGCAATAATTTCTGCTGGTAACACTGGAATACAGAAAGAATAGAAATATCTATATTATGAATTTAGCACAACTTCATGGCATACTACTATCATCTGACCATGAAAGAAAGCAAATATGGTCCTACTTGTATTATTTTGTATATTTCCAGTAGAGGCAGAAAGTACTATAATTCAAAACACAAATGTGGTCTCATTATGTTTGAGTTGCTGTTGCCTGTGTTTGAAAAACTAAAAATTCAAAACTATGATTTAATGTTGGTCTAAGGTAACAAAATAAGCTCTACAAATAGCAGCCTATTTAAGAGAATTAGGATTCCTGCACATCTAATTTTTTTTTTTCTACTTTTTTAAAATCTTGATATATTTTAAAAACCTTAGCATATCCCAATAAAGAATTAACTCAAGTTTGTACATGCATTTTGTACGTTGGATTTTGTACCAAGTTACAGCCACATTCTTTCCTGCACAGGGGAAGAAAATGCAAAATCTTCACACTGTACTGAGTTGCTTTTTCAGTTTGTGTTTACATTTTATGAAGTTTTACAATACTGCAATAAAACAACCATTGTTATGGCTCTTTGATTTGAGTCCTGGAATAAGAATATTGTGAATCTCCATACATCTCACAAAATCAGACTTTCATGCAAACTAAAAAGTGTCCAGTTTGGAACTCAAAAATATTTGAATGGGATTTACACAAATATACAAACAGCAACAACACGTGTTAAGTTTGAGATGCATAGGAAAAAAAAGTCATAAAAGCAATTTCTTTAGGAATGTTAAGAGTAGATAAATAATGACTAGTGGAAGAGAAATTGAATTTCAGTCTTCCCCATAACTGTCACAGCAAAAACTTGAGCTCTTAACTCACTCACATACTTCTGAAAAATAGTAATAACATAAATACTATGTTGTCCTTTTCCTGACCTCTTTCTACCAAACTAAATTGCTCAAGTCTTGAATATTCATATTTAATAAATGGAATAAAAAACAGCGTTTGTGGCAGCATCTATTAATAGATGTATTTTGAGGAAAACGTGTAGTTTGGGAGGGAAAAGAGGCTAAATTTAACAAATTATTCACTGGAGATTACTCACTTTTCTCTGATGAGAGCAGGAAAATGTGACAGTATGAACAAAGTTTATAAGCTCATTGGTGTCAGCTGAGCATAGTTTTATGTCAAAAAGAATGAATGATAAAAGCCACAAAGCAGAATATTAAAATAAATTCCTTCAAGGGAAAAAGAAAGCAAAGACTGTAACAAAAGAAAAAGACAGAATAGATAGAGCTTTTCCTGAAAGTAAAGAATCCATCACTTTACTTTGTATTTCTTATTAAGAGAAAAACAGAAAGGCACATGAATGTTGGTAGCATCCATCAATAACAATGTAATATTGTGCTCTCATAGCTCCCAGTCCTTTAATGAAGGAGATGGCAAAAGTATGTGACACTATACCCACCTCTGATGCTATTTTTGGCACAGGATGTTTTTTCATAGAGCAGCACCAAAGTAACAGTGCCCTAGTCACCAACTAGTTGAAGAGACAACCCAGTATTTCATCACTGCAGGAAAGTGAAGTAGATTTTTGATTCCTTTTAAATCAAAGGTGAGCTTTGTCTTCATTGAAGTCAGGAGCAGAATCCTGATGCCACAATCAAAGGGCAGAAGGTTGAACTTAAATTCTCCTGGTGTACCTTTGATAGATGAGTTTTTGTATTTCTACCAAAACCATAGTGATCATTCGGATTTAAGTGTCAAATGCTTAAAATTCTTCTCATTCACTTCAAGGTGATCTGAAGTTGCCCTTAATGGCCAATTAATTTTTTTTTTCATTTCAGACAGGAGTTATTCAGTGCATAACTTGTTTTTCTGATGAAGTTGGAAATTTTTCAGGCAACTAGGTTACGGTCTGGTTGCCCAGGGAAAGCCCTTTTAGATGGCTTATTTTGTTGGTGGTAACAGCTAAGAAAATAAAGATGATTCTACGCGTGGTCATTGACTTTACTGTATTTGCCTTCATGACCTCTCAAAACTCCACTCCCTTTCAGAGAAAAGAAAGAGAAGTGGGGCAAAAAATGAAAGAAAACAAAATCTGTGATATGTAGTATATTGAGCAGCTTTAACATCTGCATGGAGCATTGTCACTGTCATCCAGTTGTAATCCAGCCTGACAAGATGAGAACTGACGAATTATATACTTGCTTAGAAGAAAAAGCAGAGATGTCACTTACATAGTAGAGCGCAGAAATCACTATGATCTGGCCGGATACTTGGTTCTTTGTTGAAGGAGTCAAACTCCAAAGGTGCAACAGAATGCTTCAAAGGAGCTGGTTAGTTTACTGTATCTCACTTTGAGAACCAGAAGAAGAAAAGATGACAATAATACCTTCTCTAAAATTATATCAGCAAGATATTTCAATACATAAAATAAAAACTGTTATAAAAAGGGAGGGAAGGAAATCACAGGTTATGGATTTGTTAAAATTGCCAATATAAGTATGATCATAATTTCTCTTTCTCCTCCCCAATGCTGAAAGTTTCTCTGAGGCTGGAGTTTCAAATATTAGGGTTTTTTTCATTTGTAATTTTCACTGAAAGAGAAAAGATAACAAACAAACAAAAAAAATCTAAGTGATATTTACCTGAGTGGTCCACATGTACATGTATATCAGAAAAGCTATCTCTTCTTGTAAGCACGAATATACTTCTCACTGCTTTTTCTGTTGAATCCATTAAGCATGTTTTGCCCTCTGTTTTATGACACGTAAACATCTGCTGTTTTCTAATTTCTGAAACTTTCTATGGTTAGAAATTTTAAAACAAGGCAAATATTTATCTCTCAAAGTCACCATATGCCATCTCAGATACTTTTTACCAGATACCATTAAGTTCTTTTTTGATGACAGATGCCTGTTTAGAGGCAATGTCTTCTGACCTTAGATGATGCTGAGTTTGCACAGATCAAATACCATGTCCCAGCATGACAAGCTTTTACTTCTTCCATTACTGGTTGTTTAAACACTCAAATTTTTGGAAGAGGTAAGCAAGTAAAAGGAAAAAAAAAATAGGAATTAACAAACAATTTTTATTTTTATTATTATTGGCCCAAAACAGTATGAAAGAGAAGGAGGTAAACTTCAAAATAAGAAGCAAATTGCATACTTTTTATCTTACTCTTTGCTCTGCAAACATAAGGTGAAGGAAGGAACCTGCTAAGCACAGAAGAATCCAAATACCTGGTTTACGAAGCACATAACTAAGTAGGGCCAGTATACACTGCAAGTGTTGTTATATATGTATATGTAAATTATGCAAATATACATGTCTACAAGGCCAATGACAATCCCACACAATGCTCAGCAGTACTCCCAGTTCAACCATTCCAAGTTGCATGAGACTACAGAATCTGCAATGTTAACTGTACCTGACAAGATTATTCAGCAGGAGCAGAGAGGGTGCTCAGTATTTTATAACTGGTACCTTACAGGTAGAAACTACAATAGCTGCATAACTTGAATCATCTTTGTATGTCATTTGCTATGACAGTGAATATACCACTGACAACAACAGACATTCTACTACATATATTGGATTACTGTAGAAATCAGATACATGATACTACAGAACTTACATAAACATTCATGTCTGGCAAGCATGGAAACATCAACTGTATCTTAAACTGCTACCTTAGATCTGCTTCTGCTATTAGTTGAACTCAGTTCAGTTGACTCAGTTCAGTGTCCCTATGCTCAAAATGAAGTAAGTGTTTACATAATTATTTTACAAGGAATTTTCTTTTACAGGAGATTACTAAATTTAAACTAAGTCATGGTAGTCCTTACTTGCCTACCATTTCCCATACAGGGCATTTTTCCAGTTTGGATCTTAATGTGGAACAAATGAGAAGATGGGAAGGAAAGGATAGGTTTAGCCATGGCTCTTTTGCCTCGTTTTTCTGGCTAACAAGACAGAGAATAAGTTGTTCTGTGCATAGGGCATAAGTAAATTACTCCATGATCTAGAGTATTATGGCATGCTTCTCGTTAATAGAGGAGTTAGACCTCTGAAAGTCCACATTAATTTGTTGGTCTGATTCAGAGAATGAAGACCTCTCCTCAACGTGCATGGACTGAACATTTTTTTTCTGGGCTTTTGCTACTCTGCTTGGTATTATTTCACATTTATGCCTCAATTTTGGTAATGTGCAGATCATCTTGAAGGAAAATATTTTTAGGTTTCTGCTGCCTGTTCTTCATTATTTGAGCTCACCTTGGAGTAAGAGTCAAGACAAGCTGCACTCCAACTGTGAAACAAAGCTATTAGTAGGCAAGACTAGGACAAGGATACACCAAATACACCAAGGATTGTTCAGCTGTGAGGATGTGAAGCCTGTCAGTTCAGTGCTCTGCTTATGTTCTTCGCAGCCAATGCTGCAGTGAGTTGCAGGTCACACAAATATTAGAGTGCTTATTAGTTTAGAGCAGTAGTAAGCTGTATCATGACATTTCTTTCCTGTGGATCTTCTGTCTCAGTCATTCTGTCTCATCTTGGCCACTCTCTTCTCTCTAGAACAGGGAATTTTTCTTAACCCATTTTCAAGTCATTGCACATATTGGCAATAGAAAAATAGAATCATAGACTGGTTTGGGATGAATGAGCTTTCCATCATGGTACATTTACTGTTAGAGATGGCTGAACTGTCTTGAATAAATTACGAATGAATGTGATAACTCACCAAAACCTACAGTGCAGAAAATCTTTGTTAATTTTCTTGACAAAAATTGGATAATTTTTTGTTTGCTTTTAAAATAAATCTAGTGTTAAATTTTGACCAAAATATTTAGCCTGAAAAAATCAATCATTTTTAACACCCATTTTCTAGACAAGAGCAGGAGCCTAGATAATTTAATTTGTAACAGAAGTATTTTAAATTCTGTTTGCTTCTATAAATCCTTCTATCATCAAGTTTTTCTGATTGTGGATTATAATAATTCTTTCAAGTAAATTGTGTATCATATGTGTGGTAGCATTTCATCTTTTGGTAAAATAGATTTTTTGTTCTTTCCAGTCCTCCAGACATCTCTTACAGTAGGTTAAGATGCCTGGGGGAACAGGCTTTTAGTTGTTATGCATCTACTATGAGCTTCGAAACATATTTCCACAAGCCACTGGGGACACATGATCCCTGATGGATTTAAGACTTGCAAGGCTTGTCTCTTGACCTCAATGTTTTACTTTTATCTGCTATATACATAACAACTTTGCAAGCTCAAGGAGTACATATCAACTACCTTATGGCTACACCTATCTGCACTAATAATAGATACAATCATACAACTATTGAAGTTTTAAGTGTATTAACTCTATTCTAAACTGTATTTGTTAGAAGCTGAGTCATTCTGTTTCATATTCTCTGATTTTGGAGGGCAGGCAATGCTGTTGGTATGAAGCTGCTTTTAGAGGTGGTTGGAAAACCACAGAATTATAGAATGGGTTTGCTTGGAAGGGATCTTAAAGATCATCCAGTTCCAACCTCTCTGCCACAGGCAGAGTTGCCAAGCAACGAATCAGGTTGCCCAGGGCCTCATCTGTCCTGACCTGGAATGCCTTCAGGAATATGGCATCCACAGCTTCCACAGCTTCTTTGGGCAATCTGTTCCATGGCATCACTGAGCAAAGAATCTCCTAATAATATCTAATTTAAAGTTCTCCTCTTTTAGTTTAAAAACATTCCTCCTTGTCCTTTACAAGATTATGTGAAAAATCAGCCTTCCATTTTTTTGTATAAGTTCTCTGTAAGAAGTGAAAGCCTGCAGTGAGGCTTCCTCCAGCCTTCTCTTCTCTAGGTTGAGCAAGACCATCTCCCTCAGCTTTCCTTCATAAGAGAGGTTCTCCATCCCTCTGATCATCTTTGTTCCCCTCCTCTGGACCTACTCCAATAGCTCAATATCTTCTTGTTCTGAAGGCACCAAACATGGATGCAGCCCTCCACATGGGCCCAGACTTCTTTTGATCCAGACCAGGAAATGACTACCTTCCCCAGACCTTCTCTGCAGAACTGCTCTTAATTAGTTCTTCTGACAGTCTGTACCAGTATCTGAAATTTCTCTGAACCAAATGCAGCATACTGCACTTGGTCTTGTTGAAAGTCATTAGGTTCATGCAGGCTCACTTGTCCAGGTCCATTTGGATGACACCCCTTCCTTCTATTTTATCTACTGTGCCACTCAGTTTTGTGTCACCAACAAATTTGCTGAGGTTGCACTCAATGCTATTATCTAGGTCAATTATAAAGATGTTAAAAATCACTGGTCTATGGATGGACCTCAAGGGATATCACTCATGACTATCCCTCACCTGGACATAGAGCTGTTGGCCGCAGCTTCTGACTGCACAGCCAACAAACTGAATGGTCCAGCCTTCAAATCTATGTCTCCAATTTAGAGATAAGGATGTGGTGTAGGACTGCATCAAACATCTTGCATAAGTAAATGACTCCAGTTGCCTTTTCTTTGTCCACTGATGCCATCACTCCACCATAGACAATTCTATTTCATGACAGCATTCAAGGTTTCCAATCTTTCTCTTTCTTTTTGCAATGTAGTAAATAAAGTTTCAAAGGCTGCTATTAATCTGAATATTATTAAACAGCCATTTTTACACTGAAGAAGTTGTATGATGGCTCTCTCTTTATATCTAGAAAGTTTTCATCTTGAACTTAAATTTCTTATGTAGCTTTAGTCAAAATATATGCGATTTCAACCAAATTAGCTACGAGTTACAACTGCAGAAAAGCATGTATTCTTAGACTTAGAATATCTGACTTCCTAACTGGAGAAGGTTTCCTTAACTTAACAAGCCTTAGCAGAACAAGCCCAACGTCTGTACACGGAAGCTCACATAATTCTCAGAATTTAACATATGAAGGTCTTACTTTTTCCCCTATTCATTTTCTCCATATAATTGAGATATATTAGGCAGCAGCTGTTGACACAGGTCAACATAATAGACCCAGGTCAACATAATAGAGCCAGGTCTATCTATAATTGTAAGACCATAATTTTCTTCGCTCATTTTCTTATTTGTGCAAATAAATGTAGGCTGTTGTATACTCCATAAAGAAAATCCTTTTGTTATTAGCTTACAATTGAATATTTTTCTTAAAAATAACCTAATTGTCTTCTAAAACTGGATTTTATAAAGCTTACAATGATCTGAAATGTGTTTCTAAGGACCAAATTGCTCTGTGGCTTCATGGCACTGCAGCTGCTGTTGTTAAAAAAAGGATTTTGGACAATGCGCAATTCTGAATCTTTCTTTGCCGCAGTTTTAAGAGGAAATAGACAGGACTTCTTGTGTTAAAAATCAAAGAATCCTGAAATTGAAATATCCTGAGTTGAAAAGCACTCTCAAGACTCATCAAGCCCAACTCCTTGTTCCACACAGGACCCCTCATAATTTGAACCATTTGTCCAAACTATTCTTGAACTTCAGCAACTTGGGGCTTTAACTATTGCTCTGGGTAGTCTGTTGCAGGGCTTGACCATGCTCTGGAGAAGAACACTTAACCTGACCCTTCCTTGACACAACTCCATGTCATTCTCTCCGGACCTGTTGCTGTCACTAGAGAGCAAATCTCAGTGCTGCCCCTCTGCTCTCCTGTAAGAGATTATTATTTTGCATCATCATTGTCTCAAAGCTTGCTGAGGACACAGACGAACAAGTTCAAGCAAGTCCTGGTCAGGGGTTGAGAGATCTTTTGTCTGGAGAAGTTTGATGGACAAGTCTTGGGCAAGGATTGTGAAATCTTTTGTCCGAGGGTGACAGATGGACTGGGCCGGGGGCAACGAGAGAGAGATAAGCTGCAGCTTAATAGCTGTGAAGTGGTCTTTTGTGTCGGCTTATCTCAAGGAAGATGGCCATCTCAGGAAGTACTCGCAGGACTCCTGCTCAAGCACCCAGGGATGTCACATAGGCAGGAGAAGAAGTAGGATAAAAAGAGGAATCGAAAACCAGGAGGATGGAGGGTTTTCTGCCATCAGATCCCTCGCCACGGAATTCCTGCATGCTGACGGACTCTCCTGGGCCTGCTACCTGAATCCTGCTGCTTCTCCTCCTGGACTGGCTCTGCGACTTCTTCCTGCTACCTGTTGCTGCCTAGGCCTTCCACGCTGCTGCTCTCCCCCCCTGCTGCTTCTGCCTCTGACCTTCGGAACGTCGTGCAACGGGACCGCCGCTGGATCCTGGTGGTGACTATCCCTGCTTCATGGCATTCTTGTTTTTTCCTAGCTTTTCTATCACCCTCCTTCCCTTCCCCGTCTCCCTAATTAGGACTTATAATAAACTGATTGGACTAACATATGAACCGTTGTTTCTTAATCTCACACCGGGTATACAGATATTAAAAGAACCTCATCTTCCTCCTATAAATTGGAGTGAGACATCTCCTCATGAGGAGCTACAGCTGTCATGAGGCCTCCCCTCAGCATCCTCTTCTCTGAGCTGAACCAACTGAGATTTCAGCTCCTCCTCATATGTCTTGCCCTCCAGACTCATCACTGTCTTCTTATGCACATACTGTAATAGCATTATGTCTCTCTTATATTGTGGCACCCAAACTCGTTCTCAAAGTGCTCAAAGTGAGACCACATAGTGCACAGCAGAGCAAGACAACATATTCCCTTGCCCTATGTCAGCACTGGGCCTGATACACCCCAGGGAATGTCCAAGTGGCCAAGAAGGGTAATGGTATCTTGGCTTGTATCAGAAACAGTGCTGCCAGCAGGACCGGGGAGGTGATCATCCCACTGTACTAAACTCTGGTGAGGCTGCATTTTGAGTACTGTGTTTAGTTTTGGGCCCCTCTCTACAAGAAGTCATTGAGGTCCAGGAGCACGTCCATGGAAAGAAAACAAAGCTGGAGAGTGTTCTGGAGTGTAAGTCCTATAATGGGAGGCTAAGTGGAACTGTGAGTGAGATCGTTTAGTCTGGAGAAGAGGAGGCTCAAGGGAGATTCTTATCACACTCTACAACTGCCTGAAGGTCAGCGCCTTTTTGTGCATAACTAACAATAAAACTAGAGGGAATGACCTCAAGCTGCACCAGAGAAGGTTCGGGTTGGATATTAGGAAAATTTCTTCTCTGTAAGAGTAGTCAGGTGCTGAAATGCACTAGAATAACCTCCCTGGAGAAGTTCAAGAAATGTTTAGATGTGCTACTAAGGAATACGATTTAGTGGGGAAATATTGGTGATAGGAGGACTGTTGGACTGGATGATCTTGGAGTTCTTTTCCAACCTTGGTGATTCTATGATTGTATGATTCTATACTTCTATGATTCTTGTTAAAAATCATGCCATGATGATGGCAGCCTTCTAATTAGTCAAAATCTCTCTGCAAGGCCTCACTGTATTCAAGGAACTCAACAGCTCCTTCCAATTCAATGGCATCCACAAACTTAATATACCTTCAAGTCCTATATTCAAGTAATTGATGAAATTAAGAACTAGCCTTAATCCTGAACTCTATAGAACCCTAAAACTGATTGGTTATTAGCCTGATGTAACCGTATTTACCATAGCTCTTCTTGTCCAAACCTAAATTAAGCCACATTAACTTTAGGCCATCATCAATCTTGTGTTAGTAGAACAAAACACTACAAATTTTCCCAATATGAGCTTTGCTCTTTCAATCCAATTTCTATACAGTTTATGTCTACTGGGGATAAATTGTGGATTAAGTCACATTGTATCCTTCAGGTTTGAATATTCAGCTCCTGTGGGCTGAATGGTTTTATCCAGAATAGCAGTAATGTCCTTTTATATGGGTAATGTGTAAATTTTCCTGACAGGATTGTATATTGTAATCTCCATGACAAAAGGATTTTTTCCCCTTTAACTTAAAATACAGAACTCAACCATTGTATTTACTGACAGTCTGAAGTTTGTAATCTCTTCCTTAAGGTAATATAACTGTATACTTCCAATTGAGCATATCTTCTTTTAAGTTATGGCAAAGCGCAATTACTGTTTAAAGGGAATATTTATGTACATTAGTTAACAACATCATTGCAACTTAGTGCTCACACATCAACACTTAATTAGTGTAAGCATAAGTGACATAATTGCTACAAGGCATGCATTACCCATAATGTGAGGTAATTTCATGCACTATGCACATTTTAAATATCTACTCTGTATTTTGCCAAGCTCGATTTTTAAATCAATAGGGGATGTTTGCATATAAAGACACCTCTACTTATTTTCCATTTCCCTAGAATGCAGCTTGTTGTCCAGCAACAGAGTAAAAGCCATTTTTTCTTCCAAGAAACTCCGAATATCTTTCAGTCTCTGAACCTGCAAGCTCAAAAATGTTTGAGTTTAAAACTGCACAGTTGTCTACATGTAATTATGGCAAGTTTTCTATTTAATATAAATATCTTTTTTATGCCTTTCCACAAAACATCTGGCCATAATATGCTGATATGTTCCATAAGCCTAACAGTGCTTTTGTCCAGTCTTCCTCTTTGCATGAAATGCCCTTGTTAGCTGATCAGCAAAGACAACATCCTATTCAAAATTCAATGTGTCCTGAAACCCAGCTGCTACAATAACTACAAGAAGTCAGTGAACTAATGAGTAGACACGACATCTAAGACTAAATTGCAGATGTATATGAGTAAGTAGGCTTGTGTACAAATATAAATGCCTCCATTTGTTCCCCACTTTACATTTTTTTTTCTATTTTATGGCAGGATTGTCTCTTGGATTTTACTTTTTGTTTGATAGAGAATGACTCTACCATATTCTATCAAGCACTGAATGTATTTTCCATACTTTATATTCTAAGAAAAAAAAAAAAAAGAAAAGAAAAGAAAAAGAAAAATTAGCTTTATACCCTAAAATCAGGTAGCAGAAAATACATGTGTCTTCCTTTAGGATAATTCTCAGAAGTTACATATGAATAAGTGAAGACAAGAAGGAATCAAGCAGTTTTAGAGAGTTTAAATATTCCCTTGTCATATTATGTAAAGGGCTAGAAATCTTCAATAAGATGCTGCTTCTTGCCTAAAACCTAATATCACATGCAGCAATTAGTGCTTAATAGTCCTGTTGAAGGGATAATCTAAACTTAAGATCATCCTTTCCTCTCATTACCTGTAACTTATTAAAAATAAGATCTGAAATTTAAATAACTGGAA
Source organism: Phasianus colchicus (assembly GCF_987193195.1). NCBI lineage: Eukaryota > Metazoa > Chordata > Aves > Galliformes > Phasianidae > Phasianus > Phasianus colchicus. Next base: position 53,818,290 of record NC_143476.1, read on the forward strand.
GAGATTAGGATCAGACTTTTTTGTCTATATTTTGGGAGGGGGGAGAAGTATATAGTTAGCATAGTTGACAGAGTTTTATGTGCAACCATTTCACAGTTACTTTTCCTTATTTAAAGCATTTTTAAATTGGAAGAAGTTTTACCAGGGGAATATTTTCCTGCTAGAAAATGTATTTTCTTATAATATAATTCATCTGTAACAATACATCAATTTTGAAAATTTCTTTAAAAAATAAGAAAAAAAAACCTAATGATTAGTCCAAATGATGACATTTTTTTTCTGTGTTTGAGCTGACAGGCAATTTTTTTTCTGCAAAAAGTCTTTCATTTTGATAAATAATAATATAAGACAAATAATTCAGCAAAGGCTGAAATTGGACATTTTTATAAAAAAAAAATATTCTTTGGGGGTGATAATTAAATTATTAATGCTATTGCAATTTGAAATTAAAAACAAAATTTTATCACAGAAAAAAAAAAAAAAAAAATCCAGCATCTGTGTAGGTCTATCTGTAAGCCTACTAAAATAATTCATAAAATACGAACAGAACTGAGACCTCCAAATAGCTCTTTTGTTGTTTACAGCTGTGTAATTCCAGTTTCTTAAGGTCATGATTTTCCAGGCTATATTAACACAAGTACCCAGTGCTATAACTTGTTTTGGTGGAAAATATTTACACATTACTTGCCTCAATATATATTTTTTAATTGTTACTGATGTGAACTTTAATCAAACTTTAATCAAACAGTAACCAAATTTAATAAGATTTTGAAAGTATAAGGATCAGCGAACAGTGAATACTCAAGTGACAGCTAAAATAATGGACTTCTCTTCAGACCTTGTTTTTAATCTCTAATCTTGAGGAAGGATGAGAAATTCCACAAGACCTCTCAGTATGAAGTCTCTCCATACATTTACTGAATTCAGACAAGGTGTGCTGAAGTATATCTCCCTTACTCCTATTTGAGAGCTATTATAAAATCTTATTTTTCTCTTGCTTTGAAGCATTTAAATCTGCTGAACTTTATTTGCTGCATTTATGTCTGTTCTCCAGTAGTCATAGTTATTTTCATGACTATTTTTTTTTCTTTTCTTCTTTTCTATTTTTTTCTTCTCCCCCCTTCCCCCAGGTATGTAACTTAATAACAGTTTCAAAGAATACAATTCTTTCTGTTTGGAGCTTCGTGTTGCCAGTCCTACCCACTAAACTTGTCTAGGCCATTTGGATATTAAAGGTCTCCTATTTCCTAGGATTCCCAGCAGCACATTCCCCGATACTCCTTCAAATCCCAGTACTCTTTTGTGGGTGACTAGAATTGGACACAGTGTTTCAGATAAAATGTCACCAGTACCACCTGCAACAGCATTAAAACTGCTGTTACTTTTACTGAAAATGGCTTCCTGGTTATATCCCAAATCAGATTAGCTTGGTTTTATTGACATATCACATTAATGACTCATATTCATCCTAAGACCAACGAGCACATCCAAAGTCTTATCCTTATATGTTGGGTCCAATGATGAGCCATCAGTCTATAGCTTATTTTAATTTCAAAAGTATCTTATGGTTTATTTTAATCTGAGAAATACATTTTCACAAATAAGAGCTGAAAGGTATGTAAAGACGAGACATTAGCTTAGAATATGTATTGGTATTTGCCAGAAAGGTTATACATATTTTCTTATATTATTATAAATACATGTATCCACACATTATTATATATATTCCAGCATGTAAAACTAGTCCTACAGTTTATCATACTTTTATTATTATTTATGTAATTAAATGCATCTTTCATACAGCTTCTCCCTCTAACCTACAATGTATTCCTGCAAACTCAGATCTCCTGCTTGACAAGATAATATATTGCTGTCACCCCTCTGAATATTAGTATAATTCTGATTTTAGTCTGCTAAAATGACAAGTGTAGGTACTTTATAGCTGCTTTGGACCATAAAACATTTTGAAAGTTATTTTGCCATTGAATCAGCACTGGAGCAGATATGCATGAAGATATGGCATTTAATATGTGAGCTGGTTTTGCCCCTTTTCTGTTGTGGGAAATTTGGTTATAAATTTTTCATGACATAGTTCTTTTGTCTGTCAGCACCTTTTACTTTGGGAAAAAAACGTCTGCTTGACAGCCACTTTGAGCCTGCTCCTCCAGAGCTTTTACTCATCAAATAAAAAGTTTAGGAATAAAATTAAAAACAAAAAACAAAAAAAAAAACTATAAAATTGATTAAATTGCATTAAATTTAGAAAAAAAATATGGATAAATACAGGTATTTTAGAAATTGTTCCATTTTTAAAGTGCAAGATATAGATAGCTATTGTCAACAGAAGGAAGCGCTTTATGGCCCTAAATATTTTTAAATTGGAATATTTTCAATAACAGGTCAAAGTCTACACTCCACATTGCATCCAGGCACAGAACTCTTCCCCTTTGACAAATCTCACTGAGAGATAGAAAGACTTTATCCCATCAAAATCAGATAGCCATGCTTAATCTAATGAACAGCGGCAAGTTCCATTCATTTCGTGGAGCTCACTGTGAAACAGATAAAGCTAGGTGTATAAAGAAATAGTCACTGGTCGAAAACAGGATTTACAGATGAGTTGAGCTAGTATCTTCATGAAGAAAATGGATGTTCCTCTATGCATATATACACTGTTTCATATATAATTATCATGAAAAGGGAGAAAGTAGTACATAGTTAAGTACTCTGGATAAAAAATAATAATAATAAAAAAATAAAAAAATAAAAAAATAATTTTAAAAAAAAAGTTGATATAGCTGTACAGAAGTAGCCACCTATGCTAATCTTTAGACTCAGTGTTTCCTCAGAAAATACTTTCATAAGACCCAGCTTTCAGTGTTAACCAATCAAAAAAAGGAGTAAGACACCTTAGGAGTAAGTTCTAGGAATAAAGTTAAGCATATAGATGTGTTGTATCTATGCAAGCTGGACAGCACCTCACAGTTTTCCTTTTGCAGATAGTACATAACAATTTATTTTGTCCAATCTAGGGTAGGTAGTTATTAACAGTCATCTCTCGACAACTTGCCTGGCTGCCATTTCAAGGAAGACAGTACCTCCGTTCTCTTGAGGTAAACATGACAGCCTGCATACAGATCAATGCCACTGAGAAAGCTGCTCTCCCTCCAGAGCAGTGCCATCAGCATTGCTGTCATTCTTCTCAACCCAAAAATTCCAGTTTCATATGTATGTTGTAGAAAAGGGATTGTTGTCTGGCAGAGGAGTTGGGGCAGAAGGAATGGTGCACAAAGACCACCATAAAACCATTGGTTAGTCACATTTCTATTGTTTTATACTGATCTATGAATTGTTGGAGCTAGTATTGCAAAATTGTGTGTGTAATTCACACCTAACAACACCTAAGTCCCTGGTTTATCAAATACTTGGTTCACCTTTTGTTGTCATTTTTGCATCACTAGCAGCTTTTTAGAATCCCAGTTAGTGGAAATGTGGATAATTAATATGCAAAAAAGAAAATCAAGTAACACAGTATTAGTTTGTGATGGACATACTAGGTCTTTTCCTCAGAACTCAGACTTCAGCTGTGATACATTAAATTAGTTGTGTGGCCCAAAGAATGAGTTCTCCGCTGTGCACATTTACACATCTTTTTCACTGCTTTGTACTTGCAGGATCTTCTCATTAAAGTCCTTGTATATCCTGTTATCACTCCACATTCAACAAATTATCTCCATAATCACCTCAAGTTTCCATGAATGGTGGCTTTTCCCTGTTAAAAAAATAATGTATGATTTTGACTGAAGTTCTCTTGTATGGTCAGTGCAACTAGGTACAAGGATTTCACTTCTGGCCAGATTGTATCACTGAATGATTTATACTACTACAGCACTGCTCAGTGATTTTATTTGGCTTATAAATTCCACATGCATAAAGAATTGCTGAGAAAACATTGTTGTTTCAGCTTTGACCCAGGCACTCATCTTCACACAAACATAGTCGGACAAAGAAATCAGATGGAGTCTTACTCCACTACATATCTGGAAAATTCAAGTGCTCCCTCACACAACAGGTAGGCCAAGTGCAAATCTCAGAGTTTTTGAAGACTTTGTTATCTGCATTGATGGGTCACAACCACATCCAGATATCAAGACAAAAAGGAAAACTTTTTCAGGGTAAAATCATTTTGTGATGATACCATAGTAGACATTAAGAAGAATAACTTAGCCATCAAAATGAGCAATAATGAAATTCTCAGTTTCATGAAAACTCCTGGTACTTCCGATTTTTTTTTTCTTTTTACTTAATTCTGAAAAAAATAACAAATCCAAGAAAATATAATATTTAATGGGAAATTAGGTAAAGCGTGTTTTTATTGCACAAGAATTTTTTTTAACAACAGTACATTTTGTTGTTCCTTTAAAGGAGTAGTTTGAAATATAAAATCTGTAATTTGAAAGAAAAACCATAAATCAAGATATTTTCCTAAAAATTTCAATTAGAGATTTCTTTAGCCATTTAAAATCACAGCTTTCCTACAAATTTCTGATAGATCATTGGAAAGGTAATGTCCCAAATCCCCAGATTAGGAAATAGTATCAGGCTGTTTTTCAGGGGAATAGACATCTTGGCAGCTGAGAGACAGTGAGACGAATTCCTCAGCTGCAGGACTATGCTAGCTGCTTCCTTCCTCTGAAAGGACTCTGAATTAACAGGCTGAATCTCCTTCCTCAAATTTAAAATCTCTATATGAAAGGGGCTCATCCTTCTAGTATTTTAACTGTGTATTTTACAGTGCTATTGACTACAAAATGTTCTTGAATGTCATCTTCAGCAAAGCGCATAAAGGATTCTACAATCACTTTCCTGTAGAAATTGAAAGGAAGTTGGCATTAATTAGAAATACCCACAATACCTTGTGGAAGTTGATTGCATTTTGTAGATTGCATTTTCTATTTGATTAGATATTTCACAGTATTATAATTTTAGAGGTTTTTTTACTTTTTTTCTGACTTCCTTATTTCTTTTCTCTGTTAATAGATTAAAAAAAAAAAAAAAAGAACTATCTGAACCTGGAAAAAACTACCAGAACACTTTCAAATATCTAAATTTTACTTAGTCTTTTTGAAAGGGGAAATTAGTGAAAGGAGATGATTATTTCCTTCTTTAGTGGAGTATTACACAATCTAAATGTTTGTCTAGAACAACTATTTATCTTTTTCAGCTTTTTATTAGTATCAAAGGTAAGCAGAGTGATTTCATAAAGGACATTCCTTTTGAATACCTACTGGGCCCAAAACAGCACAGCTACATTTCAGTGACAATGTGAACATTGCCATGAATGACATACATTTTCCAACATAAGAATGCCAACATAAGAATGTCTTTTGTTTGTAAAGATTTCATTTCAACATTTTGATCACATAAAAATCAAATAAACTAATCACTTCTGATTATAGCAGATACATCTGTGTTGTTGTCTCATTTTATACCGAATTTCTGTTAAATCTCAGGAGAATTATATCTCTCCCTTCCTCAGTATGTCACTGTCTGACTAAAACCTTCTAGTTAAAACTACACTAGAATTAATTCACATATTGAAAGGTAAATTACAGCCAGTAATATTCTGCAGCTTACATTTTTACTGCCACTGGAACTGGGAGCAACCACTTACTAGAATCAACATTTCAATAAATAACGCAAAATAATTATTTTTGCCAAAAATGCTTTGCTTTTCCAGAATTGTCTCTGTTTTCCCTGCCCTGGGCCCCTGCAAACATTAGCACCCTGCAGCTGCAGTTCCACAAACACACCCAGCTACTCACTGCTTTCCTTCTGCAGCACGAAGAGCCCCCTCAGCTGTGAGTGACAGAGAATTCCGACACAAGAGATTTTCTGTCCTGACACAACTCTATTCTCTTCCCATCTCATTTAGTTTTGTAGTGGCTCTAAGAACTCTTGCCTTGTTCATCTATTTTCTTTTCCACCTACAAACTGGGATACTTTTTAATTTGTAAGTTTTTAATTTACAGATTTGGAAAGCAAAATATATGCCTAAATTGTGCTTTTCATTTACCTTTTCCTTTTGTTCCCTCCAATGGAAAGTATTTTTTACTACTAAACATAACAAAAGACCAGTTATTACATGAAAATAAGAATCAAAATTTTAAAGACAAATGTCTGATGAGAAAAAATCGTTCATTCTTTCACAGTTTTTTAATTCCTGTAGGCTTAATAATAAAGAAATACGTGCAGTTCAGTTGTGGATTGTATAAAACTAGTCAATTTTGCTTGTCTCAAAATCTTCCTAGCTTTCATTTCTGGGAGGATACATTAAAAAAAATAAAAAAAATAAATAAAAAAAAAAAAGCAATTCCTTCACAGGTCTTTCATGTTGAGGGACTTGAGAAATTTTGGCATAACCTACGCATCTTGCATTTTTTAAAAGGAAACACTAACCTCATTTAATACCAAAAGTGTGTGTTTAAATCTTAGAATAGGTTTGCCTATTCCTGGTGTGAAGTGAGATTTTTATGGATCACTCAGGACAGTATAATGTGTCTAAGCAGGAAATCCGCAGGGAAGGCAAGCTGGGGAAGGCTTCTTAGGGAGCTTGGTTCTCTGGAGTAAAAATAATTTCTCCTACTTCAATTTCCCTTGTGCTGTGGCATGTTTATGTTCCGTACTTTTTGTCACAAGGCTACAAATAAATCATTAGCGATCCGCCTTTCTTGTCAAGCTATTTTTTTTTTTTTTTTTTTAAGTTAAACAGACACTTCTAGTGCTGGTTGCAAGGCTCTCTCCTCCTAAAGATACAAACATTTGCGTGCACACACACACAGAAGACAGCATCTTGCTTACTAGACAGAGATAAATTCCTCACCAGCACGGCCATCAGACGCTAAGCCAGACTCATCTTCTTTTTCTTCATTTCCCTGCCCCCCCCACTCTGTTATTCATAGAGACCACAGGTGAACGGGGAGAAAATTATTACAGTGTGATGACTGCTGAAATGATAGAAGGTAAAGAAGATGGATTATCACGGTGCTGACATGATTTGTATGGATTTCCAGAATTAAGCTGTTCGCTTAAAGTGACCGTCTTCTTTGCACCTACGATATTGCAGCTGTCCTAGTAATAACCTTCATCTGCACTTGTGAGCCAAGTGAGCAGAGCACGTTTCCCATTACCTGTCAAGCGAGTATGTAGAGTTCTTCTGGCCCCGCAGTAATAGCAGGGCTGCTGGTGAACAGAGTAATAAACACCTACTGAGAGGGATGTAGCGTGAAAAGATCTCATCACCTGCCATTAGCACGCTGATGAATAATGCAGCATTTTCGGTGGCAGATGTCAGGGGTGGGAGGAAGAATCACTTCTGTAAATGCTCTGGTGAGCACTTCAGCACAAAGTGAGAGGTGATAGCAACAGATGCATGTGACAAAATTACACTTGCTATTGTATTTTAAAAGAAATGGGAACATTTACTTCACAAATAGCTGGCAGGCTTTCTCCCTCTCTCTCTCTCTCTCTTTTTCTCTCAGTCCCTCCCCCCGCCCCTATCCCCCCTTATTTTTTTTCCATCAGAGTTAAAAATGCTGCAAACCAGTAAACTTATTTGTATATTGCTAAGAATTTACAGCTCCTAACTTAACAGTGGTGTAAGGTCCAGTGAGGTATAGCTGTCCAGACATTTAAATGCCTTTTTCTGCAGACTCAAACTGGCAAATTGATTGCATAGTTGAGATCCAGAAATATAAGAATCCTATTTCTATTTAAATTCCCCTCCCCCTGTATATTTCATTTTTCTCTTTCAAATAATCTACAAGCCACTGGCTAAGTGATAGTTCCTGGATTTCATGCAGTTAAACTCCTCAAAGGCTCTGGCAACAGGAAAAGGATCTCACTAATATTAAAGTTACGAAGAAACCTCCTATTACAGGCTCCGTTCCACCTACCCATTTGCTGCAGCAAATGATGCAGAGAAGGGATATAGCTGTAACGGGGCTGGTCTCTGGCTGTGATTTTATGTGTGACAACTGCTTTCAGCTAACCTGAATTAATGCAGGTATTATCGATTGTTGACAATTCTTTTAAAATGAAAGAAATCACAAACCTGGACCAAGTCCAAGTTAATAGTGACAGGTGCTGCATGAGGGAGGATGTACAAGACTTCAGAGCTTCCAGAGTGGCTTAACTTCCTTGTACCTACAAGCAACAGCTCTCAGGGACAGCCCAGCTGAATTTTACTCAAGCTCGATACCATTAATCTCTTGCAGAGAGTTCCTCCGCAACATTTAAGAATAAAGCTCAAAATCTGTCTTATCTGACACTTACAAATACTGAAGAAATAAAGCCTACAACAAATAATGATATTACATGGTTGAAACACTGCTCTTGGAACATGCAGTGATCTTGTCTGGGGAATCTCAGGTCCAGATATTTTAAAGCAACCAGTCCCAAAGTGGAAATGTCTGATTATGTTTATATTCAGACTTCAATTTCTAGTGGACTTCTAAGCCAAAAAGCTCTTTTTTGGTCAATTGCTGCCACTCTGCCCAGTTGATTACTAATATCAGAAGTCCTATGTTATAGATGGCTTGATGACACAAATAGAGAGATTTTAATGAACAAAAAGACTGGAGCTCCCAATCACCTGCACTCTTGAGGCCATGAGTACTGAGTCCACAATGGCAGTCATGTGTCTGATGTCTATGGGACAGCCAAAAAGAAAAATGAAGAAATGTCAAAAAATAGAGAATGAGAATTCGGAAGAACTTTTCCATAGCAAGCAAGTTCAATATGGCATAGACATTGTCACTGCACATATTCATATGCACTGCCCCAACAATGGAAATTATATTGGGTGTTACTGTTTCCATCCCTCTGCAAGTCAAGCACACATTTAGATACTCATAACTGTCTAAATATAAAAGCCTATTGGAGAAAAGTGGACTGGAATTAAAGACCTCTAGAGGAGTGAAAAAATTCTTCACTGTTAGGTAGGATTGTGGAAAATATGCTGCAGGACAGAATCTCTCTTCTGATCACCTTTTTGTTACAGTTGTTACTTCTTGAGTTCCTCTAGTGCCTGTTCTCTCACACGTTTGAAAGGTCAGTGTTCTCCTGTTAGCCAGGGCTATGTCAGAAAGAGATGGTGTGACTTAGAGAAGGATGCATCACTTTAGGAAGAGCTGTGTGATGAAAAATATAATGGGTTTGGGACACGTCTATATAACTGCAGCAGAATGAAAAAAGAAGGAGATGAATGAACTATATGACAGAATAAAAAAAAATTAAAAGCTAGGTAAGGAGGCAATTTTTTATTTCCTTTAAATGATAAGTGCCATTATTAGAAGCAGAATAGGATAAGCAGTACATATGTCCTAAAAGAAAAAGGGAATATTATTTAAGAAAAATAGACCTATAATCAGCATGTAGAAGAGATAACCAATAACGAGGAAAATACTTGTAAAATCCCACATCCATTCAGGTCTTATACAGAGAGACTTACTTTGAACTGTGATTCAAACTCAGAGTAGGATTAAGAGGAAAAGAAATGTAGTTAAATGTGTTTGACACATGGGAAATCTGCCTCCTAACCGAAATTTCAAAAGATTTGTATAAGCATGGACAGTATCCTTTGGGTAAGAGTCAAGAATATGCTGGAGAAAATATCACTCCTTTCTGTCCATCAGTCATGCCAAATCCAAGACGTAAATACACTCTAATTTATTTGAGATTTCTCTTTTCAGTGGGACATTTATAGCATAGAAGTGGGGCCACAAGCAATAGTCTAGCAAATGTTGTGGATAGATTGGGAGAGTTGCTGAAGTAGACTGAAATCTCTTCCATATTTAGGCCCAGTTCTTCTGTAGATATTTCCTGGATTAACAAAAGTTTTGCATTTCAAACCTAAAGTGAAAAATATATCACAGAGAAAAATGGATCAAGAAGAACAAGTAGTCTTCACTGGTGGTCAGGCTTCCCATGTCTGCCAGGACCCTGAAACTCTAGGTTAGGGTGTGGGGAGCAGATTCTATAACTGTGGAACATATCTGAGACCTCCTCATGCAATTGAATTTATGTTAGTCCATGGACAAGATAGAGATGGCTGATGTGGTTATCGAGCCACTCTCCACCATATTTGAAAAATCATGCCTGTCTGGTGAAGTTCCCCAGTGACTGGAAAAAGGGAAACATTACTCCTGTTTTAAGAAAGGGAGAAAGGAAGACTCAGGGAACTACAGGTCTGTGAGCCTCACTTCTGTGGCTGGAAGATCATGGAGCAGATCCTCCAAAAACCTATGTTAAGGCACATACAAGACAAAGAGGCGATCCGAGACAACCAGCACAGCTTCACCAAGGGCAGATCTTACCTGACCAATCTGGTGATCTTTTATGATGGAGTGATGGCACTGGTGGATGAGGGAAGGGCAATGGATGTCATCTTCCTTGACTTCTGCGAAGCCTTTGATATACCTCATCACATCTCTCTCTCTAAGTTGGTAAGGTATGGATTTGAAGGATGGACTATTCAGTGGATTAGGAACTGGCTGGCTGGACTCAGCCAAAGTGTTGTGATTAATGGTTCTGTGTCAGGGTGGAGACCAGTCACAAGCAGTGTCCTTCAGGGGTCGGTCTAGGGACCGGTTCTCTTCAACATCTTTGTCAATGACATAGATGATGACATTGAGTACACACACAGCAAGTTTGCAGATGACACCAAGCTGAGTGGTGCTGCTGATACACTGAAGAGAAGGCAAGCCAACCAGAGGGACCAGGACAGTCTGAAGAAGTGAGCTTCCAAGATCTTAATGAGATTCAACAAGGCCAAGTATAAGGTGCTGCACTTGGACTGGGGCAATCCCAGGAATTTATACAAACTGGAGGAAGATCTTTTTGAGAGAAGCCCTGTGGAGAAGGTCTTGGCGGTCCTGGTGAACAAGAAGCTGACATGAGCCAGCAGTGTGCGCTAGCAGTGTGAGAGGCCAAACATGTTCTGGACTGCATTAAAAAAGGGGTGGCCAGCAGGGAGAGGGAGATGATTGTCCCCCTCTACTCAGCTCTTGTGAGGCCCCATCTGGAGTACTGCGTTTAGGCCTGGGACCCCCAGTACAGGAAGGATATGGAGCTCTTGGAGAGGGTCCAGAGGGGGGTCACTAAAATGGTCAGAGGGCTAGAGCACCTCTCCTATGAGAAAAGGTTGAGGGAACTGCACTTCTTTAGCTTGGAGAAGAGAAGGCTCCAAGGAGACCTCATTGTGGACTTCCAATACTTGAAGGAAGCATATAAATAGGAGGGGGGGATAACTGCTTACAAGGGTGGATAGTGATAGGACAAGAGGAAATGGTTTTAAACTGAGACAGGGGAGGTTTAGGTCAGATATTAGGAAGAAGTTTTTCACATAGAGGGTGGTGAAGCACTGGAACAGGTTGCCCAAAGAGGCAGTGGATGCCTCATCCCTGGAGGCATTCAAGGCCAGGTTGGATGTGACTCTGGGCAGCCTGGTCTAGTTGTTGGTGATCATGTGGCAGATGGGTTAAAACCAGATAATCATTGTGGTCCTTTTCAACCCAGGCCATTCTATGATTCTGTGATTCTATGATTCTATGATACAATTTAATTCTTCATTGTTGCATTTCTAGTTCCACATACATATCGACAGATGATGGCACATATGCAGCATTGATAGATGTTGCATAAATATTTTTAATCCAGAAGTCAATTTTGGAAAGGCATTAAGAGCTAAAAATTTTGATAAAAAGCAACGTTTGCCTTGTATTTTGTGCCTTGGTATTATTCCCACCAATATATAAGGCTAAAAAGGGCCTCCTATTACTGTAGAGATGTATCTAAAAAATCTCTCAAGTTGCCTGTAATAATCTCCATTATGTATAATGACCATTTTGATAATAGTCTTTAGAAAAGGTAATGGCCCTGTTGAATGGTTATTACCTGTCTGTTCATGCTGGAAGCAAGATGCAGAAGCCAAAGGGGACAGTGAAATGGTCCTTGTAGTGCCGTCTGAAGGAATAAGAAATATTTAACAGAATGCAGGAAACAGGCAAGCAAGCACTTTCAGTTGTAAAACTACCTGCACTGGTGCAGTGAGCCATTGTGATTTTCATGAAATAATAAAGATATAAAATCCTAATTAATAATAATAATAGGCAAACTATCACTGTGAAAGCTAATTTAATTTTGAGTGTCACAAAATCTGCTAGAAAAACTATCTGAATATTAAATAAAGTTTGGTGTGTTACAGAATGTTAAATGTTGTTATACTTCACTTCTATACAATACCATATAAGCAGTATCACTACTCTCCAAAGAGATCTCAGCACAAATCTGAGGTCAAAAGTGTTTACATCTGCACAAGCAATACAGAAGCATGCCTATATACAAAAGCATGGGGTTATAAAAACAGCAAGTCATGTAAAAGCAATAAGGACTCAGGCTGGCCTTTAAAATAGAAAAGCCTGTCCAGCACCATCTTGCAAATGAAAGCTGAGTACAAGCAATCCACTTTCACAAAAAGTGGTCTGAAAAACATATAGTAGCTTTTCTCAGATTAGAAGACCAAGTCTACAAGTTAGCTCTTAATTTTTATCCATGAGAATGGTTTCTCTAAGTGAAGACTGTCCTTAAAAATGCACTATGCTTGGTAAAATTTGGCCCTGATTTCAATGTACAGATTGGGATTTTCCATAGATTAAAAAAGCATGTAATTTATGATTCCCAAATTATAGAACAGTGAAATTATGAACTATCTTATTCAGGCCTCCTGCTTAGAAATTAATTAAGAAGGTATTTCACTCAGTAAAATTGTGTTAATGACACACAAGGAAAAATATTGAGCTCAGCTTAAAAATTAGAAGAAAGTAACAACCCAGATAGTCTGAGTTTGACAAAAAAAGCAAATTCCTGATTCAAAATGCATGCATTACAGGTGGATATTTTAGTTTGTATACATTAGCTATACCCTGAACAGTGATATTTAAAGAACACGGTGCAAATGTGTGGATTCACCTATTTATAAGTAGCACACTTGCCTGGAGGACTGCATTGTATCCATGCCTATATAGCTCTACATGGTAAACGTAATCATTAAAAAGAAGAAAAAAAATTGTAAAAAAATTGAAACAAAGAATGCCTTAAGCAAAGTTTTGTCAACTAACTTTGGGTTCTGGACAACCTAGAAGTTTCAGTAAGAGGTCTCACATGCTCCTAAACGACTTTACTGCCTCATCCTCCAAGGTGATGGAGCAGGGGTGAAGTGCATGTCATATGACCATTCTTGCAGCCTGTTGGTATTTACATCAGTGGGAACACTGAGACACCCAATGAGAAAGAATGAGTAGAGCAGACCTGTAGGCACTGACAGTCCTGGATCCAACGGCCTGCTCAGTATTGACTTACACAGAGATTTGAAATAAACAGTCTAGTCTTCATTGATAGCAATCACATCACCTACTTGTTTTGTCTCTTTATTGTTACCCTAACTTGCTGTCAACAGCAAAAGAGAAAAAGTTAATATCCAGATGTATCATGTAACAGAAGTTATACTTCAAGAATTTCATTAGGAACCAGAATGAAGTGTTTTTCTTCCTCTCTTTTTATTCTGACTTCTCTTCTGATCTCAAGTTGAATTACAAAAGTAATCTCTCACTTTTAAAATAGCTCTCTTAACTTCAGTTTTAGAAGATGCTCATCTTAGGTCATACAGATCCCAGTAAGAATCTTTCTTCATTCTCACTAGCTGTGTGAAAGCAAACAGTTTTTCCATTCCCTACCTCGTTACTTAAGCTGGTGAATCCATAAGCGTTGAATGGATCCAAAAGTGTAACTTAGAACATCTCAAAAACTGATTAATTGGAGACATTTCAACGGAACCTGAAAAAGCAAATAAATAAGTAAGTAAATAAATAAATAAATGCTTTCAGTTGTAACCCTGTGTCATGAGGGTATGTGTGAGGAAATAACAATAATAAAAATAGAAATTGCACATTCATAGCTTCTACCCCATAAGAGAGTCCACAATAAGAAATTACTTTAAAAAAAAAAAAAAAAACCACTCAGTTACTGAAAGAGGCAGCTGCATGCATCAACAAGAGAAGAAGGACTTCCCTAGTGTTTCTTCAATTAGCACTTGCTGGTCAATCTACCTGAATTTAATCACAGTGAGCATCCTACTGGCTAACACATAGGTCCACAGTAAGGCACTATAAAAACAAATGACCAGATAACACCTGAAAAACCTACTGCTGATGAATACCAGTAACTTAATTCAATTACAAAACAGAAAAATTGCAATGTGGCAACCCAGCTTGAAGTCATACAGTCTTGCACATAATTAGTGTCACTAAAAAGAAAATGAAATCCCTGTCACTCATAGTACTGCCTCTCCAAAAAAAGTTTCCTCTTAAAAATTTCCAAGGAAATAAATAAGCAAGACAAATTCCGGATTGTCAATATCTCATCCAGAAACACATTTTTAGAGATGTAGTAGACAGTGAATCAAGGAAAAATAGAAAACCATGTAAAATTATTTCTGAAGATTACCTCTCAGTTGTTACCTAATTCACAGGGGTTACAACTATTCATCTATTCATTTTTTTCCAAAAGAGATTAGATACTATATGACAAATACAAAAATTCATTTGTGCTTATCTGAAAAATAGATATACAGATCATTTTTCTTAAAGTCCCTAAAATATTTAATTTAGTTTAACCTCTGGTATTGACTTCTACTGAACAATCAGTTAATGTCTTAAAAATAGGAAGAAAGAAGGAAAGAAGGAAAGAAGGAAAGAAGGAAAGAAAGAAGGAAAGAAGGAAAGAAAGAAGGAAAGAAGGAAAGAAGGAAAGAAAGAAGGAAAGAAGGAAAGAAGGAAAGAAGGAAAGAAGGAAAGAAAGAAAGAAAGAAAGAAAGAAAGAAAGAGAAAGAAAGAAAGAAAGAAAGAAAGAAAGAAAGAAAGAAAGAAAGAAAGAAAGAAAGAAAGAAAGAAAGAAAGAAAGAAAGAAGGAAAGAAGGAAAGAAGGAAAGAAAGAAAGAAAGAAAGAAAGAAAGAAAGAAAGAAAGAAAGAAAGAAAGAAAGAAAGAAAGAAAGAAAGAAAGAAAGAAAAGGAGAAAGAAAGAAAGAAAAAGAAAGAAGGAAAAAGAAAGAAGGAAAGAAGGAAAGAAGGAAAGAAAGAAAGAAAGAAAGAAAGAAAGAAAGAAAGAAAGAAAGAAAGAAAGAAAGAAAGAAAGAAAGAAAGAAAGAAAGAAAGAAGGAAGGAAGGAAGGAAGGAAAGAAAGAAAGGGAAGAAAAAAAAAAAAGGTATTTCCTCTACAGTTTATAAATATATCAAATATTTGGCCAAAATTTGATTCTCCATTTGATAGCATTCAAGCTGATTTAGATGTCTCATCAGGAGCAACCATCCTTGCGGAAAATGTGAAGCCTTCAAAAATGTCCTTCTAAACTCCCATTCAATCTGGAAGAATAACAAATCTGAGATAATTTGAGAATGATATGGCTGTGCAAGTACAAACAACAAAAATAACAATATCCAAAACTAGTTTTCCAAAACTACTTTTAAGTTACAGAGCTCTATTCTCTCTCCTCACTTCTCCTCTCCTTGTCAATAAATAAATGAATAAATAAATAAATAATAAAAGGTCTATGCTCTGACATCATCAGCTGCTGATGCAGATTCTTACAGAATTTCCAAAATATCCAGGAGATTTGAATTCATACCCCTGCATAGCCAGAGACCTCTTTGGACAGGTTGTACATAGCTTCAGAGTTTAACAGACTTATGTGATGCAGACTTATGAGGCCTTTTAAGACTGTAGTGCCTCCTACATTCTACCAAAAGCAGCTGGACACCTACCACCTCCAGCACTCAGGATTTCCACTTGTATCCAGGTTCCGTGAAGATTATTTATGTTATCCATGAAGACTAAGAATTTCTCACTCCAGTTTACTGGAAAGGAAACCATGTGTGCTCCTGGGGAATGAAACTGGGGTAAGGGGTGTCGGTGACTCCACATCTTGATCACAGAGGTCTTCTGTATTCCAGTGGTCCACCTCTCCCTCTCTGCTAGCTCCAACACACCCACCAATGTCCAGGCATGCGTAGCAGCCAGTAACTCAATGCTTGGAAAACACTGGACCTCTTACCATTCTTTATTTTTTGCAGCTAAAAACAACAGATTATTATCAGGCAGCAGAGAACCAAATGTTCCAGAAATATACTTGGTTCACACACAGTATATGAGTCACGTGCAAGATGACAGCAAGGCCTGCTCCAAGATCTGTCCCTCCTCTCTTGTCACTGCCTGCTATTTATTGCTATTTATTTTATTTTCACATTTATGTTATGTTTCTACTAACCATCTTGGAGACACGTTCACAGTAAACAAGTATTAAAATCACAGAATCACAGAACAGTTGAGATTGGAAGGGCTCTCTGGAGGCCACCTTGTCCAATTCCTTGCTCAAGCCAGGACACCTATAGTAGCTTGCCCAGATCATGTCCAGATGGCTTTAGAATAACACCAAATAAAATGGTACCCAAATGTGCAGACATTTATATCCTAGACATAAAACTAGAGGAATATGTGACCTTATTTTTGTGAAACTAATGCATCTGCCTTGTTCAATGGCAGTGGTTGCAATTCTCAGTAGCTCTCAAGGTGTGCATTAGACATTTTTGATGAAATTTTGTTCTTCCTGTGCTTCACCCTTGAAAACAGTTATTCACAAAAAAGCATACTATCAAAAAGTGATGACACGAGTAAGGCGCAATTGTGAAGAGGATGAAATCTTTCTCTGGTGAGGGAGAGCTTATGAAAGTCTGGTAAAAAGACAAGATCAAGTTTTTAGTTGCAATCCCATACGTTTGAAAATTGGCAGGAAATATATTTATGTCAACTGAAAAAGGAGTCACAAAATATAAAAAAAAAGATTATTTTTTTTCTTTTTGCAATCTTTCAACTTTTCCCAAATTCCTTTATCATAATGGAAAGCACAGCTGAATATTTTTCAATGTTTACAGGACTGAGTTTAACCAATGTATCAAAATGTGTGAAATTATTTCCATAACTTGAATTAGTACTGTGCCCTGGTTTCACCCCACATGGGATTAAAGCACATTGGTGTTGCTGGTGTTGAGTGACCACTGTGTGCCCAGGCTGGAACTGGGCCACCACACTGCAAGATGTGCCTGTGCAACCTGCTCTAGGGAAATTGCTTTAATAGTGGGGTTGGACTCCATGACCTCTTGAGGTCCCTTCGAACTCCTACAATTCTGTGTTTCTGTGTGATATGCGATTCTGTGCTGGACCACATGTTACCTGTGAGCCATGGGCTAGACATGTCTGAATTATATTTGATACAGCTCTAATGTGTGCTCATGCATGTAAAAACCATTATTGAAGTGTAAAAACTTCAAAGTTCATGTTAGTTAGTGAAAAAAACAAATGAAATTTCTCTCTGCAAAATTTTAAAACAACTAATGAAATTCAAATAAGTTTGTAGTTTAGAAAAAAAATATAATTTCTAGGAATACAATATTGAGCAGGCACGTAACTGAGGAAATATATAATTATAATAACTACCTAATAAGAGGTGGAGTAGGTTTTCTGGGCCTAAATATTTGCATTTGGACAGATTTTATGCCAGAGTTTTCATCTTCAAATGACAAAAACAGTATTTTGACATGCAGTCGTAAATCTTAAATTATATCTGAAGAGTATAAAGAATAGAAAGAATACATGTTGGTAAATTCAGAATTAAGAGTTGTGCTTGATTTTAACAAATAAGTTTCAAAAGCTTATTCTGCAAAAAAGGCATTATCAGTTCTCTCAATTTTACAAGGTCATTCAGATCTTGATAAAAAGGGTAAAAAGTGTCAGTGAGATCACAAAACCAGTACTTAACCCAGAAAAACTAACACATACTTTTTTTCTGTGTTCAAAGAATTCTCCTTCTTTTTTTCTTCCTTTTTAAATTACCAATCATAAAAGATTTTAATTCAGGCTGACCAATATAACACATTATTACTTTGTCCCTTGCCTATATTTTCCTCTTTTTGCAACAATAAAGCTCTACTGTAATGAAGTAATTTCTGGCTGGCATGGTGCCCATCAAATTTGGGGAACTGTTGAGTCTGGTTTGCATTCATTTCTCACAAAAGCCACTGGAATACAGAGTTCTGGGTTGATAATCTATTTCTTCTGAAGATTTATGGCATTTCAATGGATTTAAATATCTACTTGGTGGCAATTTGAATCATTATGTGTCTGCCATAAATGATGCAAATTGCCATAAAACACTAGGAAAATCTCACATCTCAACTTTATTCTAATTTCTTAATGATGACATTTGGGCTTGTTTCACACAATTTTATTCCTTTTTTTTTTTTTATGTTTTCAGAAAAATCTCTCCTTCTTATCAGGTATTACTGGACAACACATTTGGCTTTTTAGTGACTATTAAGGCAAACTAGTAAAAATCTGTGTATATTAATCACTGGCTCGTAAAGAAAAACATATCTAGAGTTAACTAGATCTATGCCTGTGACAGGGGGCAGTAGGCCCCTGCCCCCCTCCCCCTGGCCCCACAAAATGGGAAGGAAGGACAGGAGGAAAAAAAAAACAGCGGCGACAATCTATGGAGGAAAACTTATTTTAATAACTATGATATCGGAATGCAAAATAACACAATATAATACAATCTAATTGAAATTGAGACTAATAAATCAAATAAGATATGAGAGAGAGTTCCTGAGACCGAGTCAAACCTGAAAAGCTTGGAACGGCTAGGAAAGCACCCTCCAGCACCCACTGCCAGGCAGTAAGAGACCGCCCCACCCCGGAAGGGTCAGATCCCATGACTTCCGTAATGTATAGGGATAGGTATCTGGAATTGGAGCATTAACACTTTAATTTCAGTACATGATGTTTTGATGTGCAGTACTGAAAACCAAACAACATAAAACCATGACAATATCAATTGTGAAAAATTTTACACTGTCTAAAGAGAACCAAATACAATTTTAATTTTTTTTTCCTGTTTAATCCCAATTACTGCAATCCCAAAAAACAACACTGATCCTCATCCATATTGCTATTCCTAAACAAAAGTCCCTTTGTTTAGGAAAGTGACTTGCCTCAGTCTTAATCTTACTACAGAAGATTGTTTTTCTCAGTTGCTGCCTATCAGAAGTTGAAATATTAAGCATATAGAGACTTTGAAGAAAAATACAGAAAGGTTGTAAACACTAACTGCATTAGTGTTTGGAGATATATTCTCTGTGGGAAGAGATAGTCTACTAGTTAGCTGTAGAGGCTTGCCTATCATACCAGCTGCCACTAAACATTTCCAAACCCCTTATGTAGGGTAAAGCCTGTTCTCATCTTCGTTATCATGAATCTCTGATCATTATTTGTTAGTATTAAACAATAATTAGTCTTTTAATAATAATTAATTTGACTGAGTGTAGTAGATGAAATTTCTCACTTCCAGATTTAAAGCCAGTGTGAATATGGTTGTCTGAGAACACAACAATGAAACAGCAAAACAGGAACAAATGTTCATACCTGGAAGAGCAACAATAATGTAGACCCCAGAAGAAATACTTACTATAAAGCAGGACATACATTCTGGCTCACAAAAGGAAAAATATTGCAACCCTGTGATGACAATTTCATCTAAATTGGACACTATTCATCCAAACAGAATTCCTATTTTCAGAGCTATGTACACTAGTGTGAACATATAATAATTTATTTGATATCAATAGCAAAGTCCTGGATATTTATCAGTGTTATGAGGCTAAGTTGTTCACTGAGGCTTTTGAAGCAAGATAAAACAAACATCTTATATATGCAGATCAGCAGAACTCATGAAACTTCTATCCTGGTCCTAAATTGGGGTGCAATCCCAATTTCTCTTTGACTGGATAAAACTGAACTTCTGGAATCCATTCTAAGAGGGTAAAAAAGAGTGACCTTCTTCCTGGGCCAAGCATTCACAGATCATCCTCTTTCAAAGAGGCAAGCGTGTAGAGACTTACTCACTTCTGAGAACAGTTCAAGGATCTAAATAACATTTCTTCTTTAGAAGAAGGACAAGAAAGAAACTTAATACTCGTATTATTACAAACTTGGGAGATGTTTAAATAATTGGAAGATCCCATACGTAGAAAGGGAAGAAGTGAGTGGATTGAGATTTGAGACTCTAATTTTAGTCAGACAATAACAGTAGAAATTTCTTCACTTACTACAGTATTATACATATTTAAGAGCTACTCGTTCTCAATTCTATTGACCTAAAAGCTCTAAATGTGGTAAAAACTTAGATACTGTATAAGCACTTAGCACATTCCCAGAACAGATTGCCTTTTGCTGAGGTTCTCAAATTTCCTCTTTCACTTCACTGTGGCTCCATTGTCTACACTGTCTATTTCTGCACTAGCATGGATCTATTATTCTGAAGATCTCACGTGCAAGACACATGGCTATCTCCCTTCTAACGCATGCTTGAGAGATAGTCTGCTGGTGGATCAAATTGACTTTTTAGGCACTATAGAAATTCCATTCCAGATTTGTATGCTCTTTAACATCCTTCCTTTTCATTATGCGGAGAATATTCATTTTGCCCTGACATCATAAATTCTCAACATTTTATTCAGACAGCAAGAAAAAGATATAAAATAGAAAACTTGTTCCAATTCTCTAGTGTGTGTATTTGTGTCAGAACTTCCATATAATTTATTAGTGTTCTTATTTTATTTCTAGACATAAAAAAATTAATAAAAATATAAAATATATTTTAAAAAGTAACTTATTACAGTCTAGCATCATTCTGAAATGTATCTGTCAATGTCATAATTTTCCTCAGTTTGAGTAACTTTGCCAGCTGGGTTTCGGCAGTGTGATTAAAGTAATATCCAATTGAACAGTTATTTAAAAAATGCAAGGTACTGAGCTAATACTGATTATCAAAGCGTAAGTCTATCTAGATATCTAGAGATGTCAATGTCTCTCCATTCTTTGTCTGATAACACACTATTGTGGAATTGCAGTAGACCATCTTGGCATATTTTTCCATCACTTTTCATAGTGTTGTTGACATTTCCTCATAGAGTAGAGATGTTCAGGCATTTTTGTCAGCCATTAACTTATTTGCCAAAAGGTCTAATTTTGTGAGTCATCATCCCTATTCATTGTAATAATTTCAGCAGCATTTCATTAAAATTCTTGACAGTTAAACCAATACTAACTTCAATTTTCCATCACAGGTAGATGCAACAAATTTACTATTTGCAAAGGAATATCATGTTTGCTTCTGGCTTATAGTCCAAGCCACACATGAAAAACAACAATACTAGCAGAAGGAAAGAAAACATCATGATCCAAAACAAAGCTGAAGAGGGAATGACAGACCTCTCATTTCTCAGCAGAGAACTCACATGATAATCCATAAGGAGAAAAGATTCACAGTTGTGTCCTCATTGTCCTGCATATAATTCATCCCCCACATACATATGCTGTAAAATGCTGATTACAAGTTTGATCTTGAATGTCTGTTGTTCAGGATTAGGTCTGTTTTGTAAGTAATTATCAGAATGAAATTCCTTTTTTTTTTTCAATTCCTCATACTACAAGTATCAGGCAACATAGCCAGAAAGAGCTTTGGTGATAGAGTCTATGGATTACTGCAAACAGTGGTCTCAATCTTGTTACGAACACCGAGGAATGTAAGCAGTAGAACTAGATTCTGGGATAAATATAAGCAGTACACAGAATGGCTGATGAATTTAATTCCTTCTATATCTTTGTATCTTTTATTTCAAGGTACCTTTATTTCAAGGTACTTCAACTGCAACAATAACATCCAAGAAAATACCACGGGACAAGCAAAGTTTTTGTATGTAATGATGACAGAGATTAAAGCAGGAAAGTGCAGAAAAGCTGTTCTACACTATTTAGCCATAACTTCACGTCACAGGCTAACTCCACAAGAATTTCCTGTTTCTGCTAATTTCTTTTAATCACAAGTGAGAACTACCTACTAAGTATTCCCTCGCTGTCTTGTAAAATCAGGAAAGGACTCAGTGTCAGACCTCCTGAAGGCTAAGCAAGGAGACCCAGGGGAGTATTCCATAGTCGTACTCAAAGCATGTAATCACTTCCCATTTGGAGCATGATCTTTATCTAGGGGGTAGACTGAAAAAGCTCAGGAAAAGCTAGAGAATAAGCAATCTATAAGTAAGCTTCCTTTTCATCATTATGTCATTCTCTGAGGTGCTTTTAAGGATAAAAAGTGCCACTGACAGAACTTCCCTGAGAGGAGTGAAAAGAAATTCACAGGAATCCTCTGAAGGAGATCTCTGTAGACCCCACAAAGTGGAAATATGTCTCTGGGATGCAATATAAGTGAGAACTCACAGGGATTGAAAGTCCAGTCCCAACAACTGCTGATGGTGTGAACAGAGAGCTTGCCACAGTGTGGGCTTAGAACTGAAGATATCATACAGAAATTGTGAAGCAGAAGGTGACCTACAGCTAAGTGATGAAACATCTTACTGATCATCCCTGACTCTGCTGCGGGAAGCTTCCAGGATTGGGGTGAAGTAGAGCTTCTCTGATTTGCACGGAGCAAAACTGATCTGCAGAACACCTAAGGGCCGGAAGATCGGGTGTAGAGAAGATGAGGTGGCAAAAATGTAATCACGATGTCTACAGGCTTCTTACTGTATGGGCAATAAATTTTCAATCACAGTTCTCAGATGAGCAGCACATGATTTACATGATTATTGCACTAGCTCCTTCTACAAATGTTGCAGATATTCTGTCAACGAGATGCAACTCAACTTCTCCTTGTAGTATTCAGACAATAAAAAAATTAAAATATAGCAATCACTAGCACTAAAAAACAAGAAACACGTGCACAAAATAAAATATACACACTATCTACACACTTCTCCCAAAGCCAACAAATTTTCTTCTCCTGTTCACAAGAAGAGTTTCTAAACAGAACCGTATGAAATCACTTAAAAGTCCCAGCATCACTTCCTCACACTCTTTCTGATCACTATTATGTCCGAAGAAAATGAGGATAATGACATTCTTAAAATTAGGTCAGTTTTGGGGCCCTTTAGAAGGGTAAGTAAGAGATTAATATAAACACAAAAATATCTTCTACGTCTGGATCTGCTTAGAAAGTAATCACTGTGATAGCATCTGTTCATCTTTGTATTTTGCACCACACAAATTATCCTACTTCTGATTAACATGCAATAAATAATTATAATGTTATTTAATGCTATAAATTAACACATTAATAACTGTAATGGCAATGCTAGGAGTGATTTCAAGAATTAATAGTAATTTATGGCCTGTTCTCCAATTCCTTTGCCAAATGAAATGAAAAGCAATCTGTATTTGGGAAAGAATTACAAGAAACAGTATACAAGATACTTGAAATAAGACACAGAAAGCTGCTTCCCACACCAAACTATTCCTTATGCTTGTTGTTTCTTTGTTTTTCTTTAGTTGGCTGAAGATGAACAAGCCAGGAGGAATAAACTATGAGAGAGGGAGAAAGAAAGAGATGGAAATTGTCAGTGTGCATTGAGGGGAAAGGCTGCCGGTGGGGTGTGTGTGTGTGTGTGTGTGTATAATAAGTGAGGCACCATTCCAGTCAGCAGAACCTGAATTTCAGCCTAAACTTTGGGTATCAGATGATCATAATAATGATTCCTGCTGCCTCTTTGCACTCCATGGCAAAGCATGCGACACATCTGCAGCTGTGCTGAAATTAGCCCTATCCAGTATCCCTCTCTAAATGTTTCCCTGTTATCTCCCACTCGTCTTGATAGCTAATACTCTTCCTACAGCTGCTATATCGTATTAGGTCAGAGCGATGAAAACGAATGCCATTTTCTTGATGGCTTATGCAGAATTGTTGTAATTTGAATCAAGTCTCCCTAGCCTCTTTCTTTCTTTCTCTATTTTTTCTGCCCCTCATACTGAATATATTGGGGCCCTGGCGAGCTGCCATTCTAACTGCACATTAGAAATGGTAGAGTTTTTCTCTATCTGATTCTCTAAAATGAGTTCACCAAAAGGTGCAGACCCAGCACATTTGTGGTTTTTCCTATAAATTACTTTAACACTGTGTCCAATCATATATATAATTTCAGATTTTCAATTTCAACTCACTGCTGTGTCAGCACAGACTCCACTGATATGTCTAACGTATTTAGCTTAAAATGAAACGGATGGCATTTCATTACCAGGAAGATAATATTTTTGAATATGTTTGCTGCATGGCGGGATCCATCATTATTCTGCCATTTTATGTTCAGAGTGTGTAATAGCTTTTTAATGCTTTGATGTATTTTATTTATATATGTAATATTTTTCTAATACCATGGGGCAGTTTAACTCATTGGACACATTATAAAATCTTAATTGAATGCTTTTAAATATTAGTTGGGGGGGGGAAGTGGGGGGCGGAAGGCTGAATAAATTGCCAATATTTTGTTTGAAATTTAAAGGAGAGTAACTGAAGCGCCCCCAAAAAATCTATTATCACTCCTTCCCATTGCTCCTCAGCTTCATCTGACACTCAAAACACTTTGAAATGAAAAAAAAAGGAAAAAGAAATCCCACAGTCCCCTGAGATGCTCTAGCTGTCAACATGAAGGTAAGTAACACAGGAAATCTTGAACGTGCCCAACTGTGAATGACAGAAGCCCTCTTATTGGTGGAAGCTTCTGACAGGCCTGAAATCCTTAATACCTGGTTTCTCAGTCCTTTGACCAAAGTCATGGAATTTTAAAACTATTAAGAATTTCTTTAAAGTGAGTGTTTTTTTTTTCACTTGCAAGGAAATGATACATTACTGTAATGTCACAGCTAAAAGCATTCAAAGCGAACAGTTAAATATTAAAGGGCATTTCTTGATATTAACAGCAAATGCTAAAATGAGCCATGCTAACTGCTGCTTATGCTGGACTTGTCCTGTTGTTATGCTCTGCATGAGATTGAATAACAATATTCTTTGCTTAAATGGAAGTTGGCACATGACAGTGAATGAGGCAAACTATATGACCTTCCACAACCAACTCTTTAAATTACCATAATTTTTGATTTTCATTTTAAAATTGTTATTGCCAGTCAGTACAGGCTTAATTTTCGAATACTTTCTATTTGTTCAAAGAGATTCATTCCCAAAATGACAATTTTTATACTGTGGAAAATGTCATTTTCCCTAAGATATTTGAAGTACGCTCTTCAGAGAGGAAGAAGTATATTACTGCCCTTCCTATTGCAGGGAAAGATACAAAAAAGTTGGTCAGTGTTCACAAGTGGGACTGCTTAAATTAACTGCTTGAACTTTGTTTGATTTAATCATTTTCAGAGGTACAAGGCATACCCTAATCCTCTTGATTCTGACTGTAGACTCCTGAAAATCAAGTTGCTGGGGACAAGACAAGGATTTTGTATTTGCATTTTATAGTCAAAAAGACTAGTCATCAAAGGTAATCAGGTATTAATATTTTGTTGAAACATGAAAGCACTAAGGCCCAAATATTTTGTGAGATCTGATTACAGACACATTGTGATTGTTAGCAGATGTCAAGGAATCATAAAATCACAGAACTGATTGGGTTGGAAGAAACTTTAAAGAACATTTAATTCTAAAAACCCTGCTGTGTATGTCCATGTATGTCCTCTACTGAGGACTCCACATCTGACCTCAGTACGCCACGTGAGGTCTCCAGAGCAGATCAGAGGGGAAGAATTACCTCCCTCGACCTGCTGGCCATGCTTCTTTTGATGCAGTTCAAGATACAGTTGGCTTTCTGGGTGGCAAGTGCACACTGCTTGCTCACATCCAACTTGCCATCCACCAGTATCCCCAAGTATTTTTTTTGGAAGAATTGTGTTCTAGCCTTTTGTAACCTAGTTTTTATTGATAGTAGGGATTGCCATGACCCAGGTGTAAGACTTTGCACTTGGCTTTGTTGAAACACATGAGGTTCTCCTGGGTCCACTTCTCAAGCCTAAGACTCCCTGGATGGCATCCCAACTCTCAGGCATGTCATCCACAAATTCACTGTGGGTGTACTCAATCTCACTGTCGATGTCACTGATTAATATATTAAAGAGGACTGGTCTCAGTACTGACCCCTGTAGACACCACTCATCTGGTCTCCATCTGGACATTGAGCCATTGACCACAACTTGGTCAATCTTGCAACAAATTCTTCTTCTTCCATCAAAGAGTCTACCTACAAAATCTATACCCAACAGGGGGAGAAGTACACCATGGGACACCATGTCCAAGGCCTTACAGAAGTCCAAATAAATTACATCAGTGGCTTATCCCTTGCCTATTGATACAGTTTTGCCATCATAGAAAGCCATTAGGTTCCTTTTTTTTTTTTTTTTTACTTCAGTCACCAGGGATTTCACCTGACTGCTACGACTTTATGACTCTTCAAATATCATTGAAAGTGACTTGGTGTTTACATGAGCCAAATTCCCTCTACGGAATCTTATCAGGATCCGTAGACTTAGGGATGTTAAGGTTCCTGAGGTGGTTACAAAATTGATACAGTGGAAGGGACATTGCTCCTCCAGTCCATACATTCTGACCCATCCAATTGAGAGGTCCTTCAGTCACAGTTCTCATTAAGTAATTTATTCTTTATAGAATTTGTTTTTAACTTCCCAGTGCACATTTTCACAAAGACCTCAACTAGTTTGAACTTCATTTTCTCCACTACAAGCTAATGGTAAAAATGCTTACTCACCGGAAATATGAGTCACGCGGACTCCAAGATTAGTTCTCTTAAGACCCTTCAAGTCAATTAAACCTGCAATACTTCCATCTATGAACACCAAGCAGAGCCCCATAGAATTAATCCAGCCCTAAACCTAATGTATTCAACAAGTATCTTTGCTTAGAAGCTAACCTCAATTAGAAGCTGCTGTACTTTAGTAGCTGTACTATTACCCTGCAAAGCCCCCAGGGAAACTAATTAAATAGAACAGAAGCTGCACTCCATTTAAAGATGAAGAGAAAATTAATTAAATACTGTGGAAACTCTGAATTGAAATGAAGATATATGGCAAATACAAATCAGTCCTCACATCGCAGCATCTTTCCCAAGACATAGTTTTGTCTCATACACCTATGCCATATGGTAACCCCACATGTTCTGTTATTCTTAGATTGGAACATTATATAAAGACAACATTTTAAGCTGACTCATCAAAAGGCACTGCAAATATCGTAAAATAAAATAGAGACTCACTTAACTTTTTGTTTAATTATATGAGGTTAAGTATATATTTTGTCTCACATTCTGAAAGAGATTTGGCAGAAGTTGCAGTCTTCCATACCTTGGATTCTCTATGTCCATTCATGTAAAGGAGTTTAAATATCTGATTTACATTTACATGTCAGAGGTCAGAATTTTCTTCAGTGTCTACCCACTGAGAGTGACAGCATGATGAAGATCCTAACATGAGTAAGTGGAATGATGTGTGCAATAGTGTCTAATCTCATAGTTATTTAAGAACATGTTTTAATGGATGGCTTTCATACAAATAGCTCAAAGTGATTATTATGATATAGCCCGCATAATCTTTATTTAAATTTCATCACAGGACTGAGCTGAGTCAGTGAGGAGCACCCAGGGTGACAAACTGGTTTGCCAACCCATCCCTAGTCACTCAGTTCCTGAAGGTATTGTGTAATTTCATAACATCTGTGCAACATAGTTACCTCGAAGAAACAACTCTAAGCACTTACAGGTTTGACACCATCCAATGAACCTGAAGGTGCACAAGTCCATGGGACCCAGTGAGATCCATCCATGGATTCTGAGGAAACTTGCAGATGAAATTGCCAAGATACAATCCATAATATTTGGAAGGTCGTGGCAGCCTGGTGAAGTGAGGAAAAGGGGAAACCTAACCCCCATTTTCAAGAATGGAAATAAAGAGATACGAGGGAACTGCAGGCCAGTCAGTCTTATTTTTGTGTCTGGCAAGATCATGGAGCATATTCTCTTGAAGGCAATATTCTCCTGAAGGCACATGGAAAATAAAGATAAGATGATCGATGGTTATCAACATAGCGTCACCATGGGCAAGTCATGCCTGACAAACTTGGTGGCCTTTTATGATGGAGTTACAGTGGATAAAGGAAGAGCAACTAACATAATTTACCTGGCCTTGTGCAAAGCATTTACCATTACCATGTCCCGCTGACATCCTGCTGGCCAAATTGGAGAAAAATTGATTTGATGAATTGACTACTCACTGGATAAGGAATTGGCTGGATGATCACACTCAGAGAATTGGGGTCAACAGCTCAATGCTTAAGTGGAGATCAGTGACAAGTGCTGTTCTTTAAGGATTGTTGTTGGGACTGGTGACATGGACAATGGAATCAAGTGCACCCTCAGAAAATTTGAAGATTATACCAAGCTAGGGTTCAGTTGATATGCTATAGAGAAGGAATGCTCTCCAGAGGGATCTGGACAGGCTTGAGAGGTGGGCCAACTTCATGAATTTCAACAAGGTAAAGTGCAAGTTCCTGCAGCTGGGTCAGGGCAATCCCAAGCACAGATACAGGTTGGGTTGAGAATGGCTTGAGAGCAGCCCTGAGAAGATGGATCTGGGAATGTCAACTCATGAAAGATTCAACATGAGCCAGAAATGTGCGCTTGCAGCTGAGAAGGCCTGCATCAAGAGAATCATAGAATCATAGAATGGCCAGGATTGGAAGGGACCTCAAAGATCATCGAGCTCCAACCCCCCTATCACAGGAAGCACCACCAGCCTCCATATCTAATATTAGACCAGGCTGCCTAATGCCCCATCCAATCTGGCCCTGACCACCTCCAGGGACAGAGCATCTATGACCTCTCTGGGTAGCCTATTCCAGCACCTCACCACTCTCATAGTAAAGAACTTCTCCCCAATATCCAACCTAAATCTTCCCTCCTTCAACTTAAAGGACCATTTCCCCTTGTCTTGCTGTTATCTACCCTTTCAAAGAGTTGGTTCCCCTTCTGTTTGTAGGCTCCTTTTAGGTATTGGAAGGCTGCAATGAAGTCACCTCTCAGCCTTCTCTTCTTCAGGCTGAACAAGCCCAACTCCCTCAGCCTGTCTTCACTGGGAAGGTGCTCCAGCCTTCTGATATCTTAGTGGCCATCCCTCTCTAATGGCTCCCTGTCTTTCTTGTATTGGGGCTCCAGACCTGGACACAGTACTCCAGATGGGGCCTCAGGAGGGTAGAGTAGAGATAAACAATCACCTCCCTGTTCCTGCTGGCCACCCCTCTCCTGATGGAGCCCAGGAGCTTTCTGGGCTGAAAAAGCAAACTGCTGGCTAATTTTCAGTTTTAAATTTCAGTTTTTCATTCAACCAGGACCTCCAGGTGCTTCTCTGCAGGGCTACTCTCAATGATTACTTCTTCCAGTCTGTATATATGCCTGGTATTCCTCTGGCCCAAGTGCAAAATCTTGCACTTTGCTGCATTGAACCTAGATGATCGTAGAGATCCATTCCAACCCAAAGCATTGTATGATTCTGTGATTCTATGATTACCGAGAGATGAATATATTTGAAGTATCTGTGATACTTCTGGTGGTTTCTAAGGTGGCTATCCAGTGGATTGGTGAAACTAGAGCCTGATTAGTCCAGGAACTAGGATAATCTGAAAGCTGCTAATTCTCTGGTCTCATGCTGAGGAAATTCTAGTAAGATACATCAGACATAAAACACATTGGTTGTGGTGCAACCAATACATATAGCTTTGATTTTTTATGTACATTACACAAGATTCTGAATGTTAAACCCTTGCTTCTGAGAAGAGTTAGGAAGCTATAACTTCACTGAAGGTTAGCAGAAACTGCAGGAGCTATGTCCATGTGTATTTTTTTCCCATAAAATCTAATTTCTTCTGAGGAAGCTTATTATCCAAAGACACTCTGAATAGATTAGGCAGACACAGAAGTTAAGCAGCACTATATCCTTGAACTAACAGAAGCTTTAAGTGGGAATAAATTAGTTCTTTCTTCCAAGCTTAGATCTACTTCTTTTTTGCTTCTTATTTTTGTTTTCTTGACTTATTAGAAATCTGAGCTACATGTATCCAGAATCTTGAGCTGTCAACATTACAACTCGCAGCATGACAGAAATAATGCTGTTTCTTGCTATGCTTTAATTCTGAGATATCAACAGCTGTGTGCTTGTGCGAATGGTGTTGCCACTCCTCTTCAACTTCCACATCAGGAAAGGACCTTATCAGTTTCTACCACAGCAAAAAACAATTAAAAAAAAAAAAAAAAAAAACAATAAAAATAAAGCATTTTTAACTCATGGGCCTAGTCAACCTAGTCATGGGCAAATTTCTGTTCTGAGTATCAGAGAGGGCTGTTATACTCACAGCTCTGTGTCTTGCTTCATGAACAGTGTCATTTATTCCTCTCCTCCAATAACTTCAACATTGCTTGATTTCCTGGCAATTCATCTTGATCCAATATTAGTGTCAAACACCACAATGAAGAAATACAAATCTGTACATTCATCGAAGTGTTCCAGCACACATGATAGTGACCCAGAAACTGCTCATGGGAGGTGAAAGACATCTCTCCATTCAGCGTCTTTGTTTTATCTTCATTTTCATACTAAATTACCTGCTTCAGGAAAGATATAAACATTATTGGGAAAGGTATGAATTTTTATACCCATCTCTGTATGTTAGTATCTACTTTTAACTGTTCATCAATGTTTGGACAACATTTTTTATAACCCTTAACACAACAGAAATTGACCCAGATATCAGCCACAATGGTAAGAAATATTTCTATGGACAAGAAAATGAAAATTTACTAAGATGTTTGTGCCTCAAGTACAAGAGTGAACCAGAAAAGAGAAACAGGTTCCAAGAGAGCCATACAGGAATGAAATAGGATAACTACAGAGTATTATAAAAAAAAATAGAATAAAAAAATATAAAAACCAGCATTGCCTCAACTCCATCTTTTGCATTTTTTGAAGCTACTGTGCAGAACATGGTTCTGGGACATTTTGCCAAGTTTCATCAAAATAACTTTCAGTAACTCATGTTTGCCCTTTTGTATCAGTTCACCTATGTTTTAGATTGCCAAAGAGCAAGCAGTAAAGCAGTATGTGCTCCATTCTTATGAATTTGCTGGCAATCATTTCTTTTTATACAACTTTGTAATCCATGACAGGTTGAACTGATTTAAACCTTTCAGATAATACTGTAGGATTAGAACCATGACCCATAGCTGAAAGATTTCCCATCAACCACACTCTTAGCCATTTCTGTTTTAGAAAAAAAAAAAAAATTAAAACAAAGCACATTGTTTTCACCAGAAGTACTCTCTGATTACTGTCTTATACGCAGAAAAAAAAGCAGAGAAAAATAATCTACCAGAAATTACTGATGCTTCTAAGAATATCTTCATTTGGACGACTGGCTTATTAAAATAGAATTATATTAGACAAGAAACTAAACACATACTTTTCTTACAGTTGAAGCATTCTTTACTATGTTTCTGCCTTTAGATGACGTGGAATCCAAACTTTTGTACCAAGGCCAAGGTACTGCTGGTTGTGGCAACCCAATAACTCAAAAATGTAAGTAAGTCTACCAAAATCTTCTCTGAAATTGTTTTTTTTAAGAGCCATTTCGGCTGTGAAGCAACTCCCATAAAACTTAAGGCCATCCCAAATCTATCTTTTCACTTTAAGTGAAAAACACATGAACACTTAATTATATTTCCTCTATATAAATGTGTAGCCAAATACAACTTAAAAAAAAAAAAAAAAAAAAAAAAAAAGTTATGTTCCCTAAAAGTTGTTCTCCTTCTAGACAGAGACCAAGAAAAAGAACATAATTAAAACATATTATGTGCAACTTACCATTTTTCATTCAAACATTCAAAATAATATGGATGAGAAAAGAAGAAAATTAAAAGAATTACAACTATCAGCTTCTGAAAGATCTCTGAAATGTTGGCCCTAATAAACAGCTATATTTTATGGACATCATGTTAGTGGTTATCAGTATAAATGATATATTTTGTAAGAGCCAATTCCTTTAATCTCTCTGCAGTTTAGTACTGTGTAATTCTGCTGACCTCATATAATTTCTATTTTATAATGAAGTAGATGTTTGAAATTGGGTCCATAACTTTACTTATTTTTAACCTGGGAAAAGTTTGTTAGCTAATGGACAATTTGGTCATGCAGCCTAAGAATATCATTTGCTCATGCACTGTTAGACCATGTTAGATATTCAGACAAATACATTTCAGCTGGAAACTTACTATCCAGAGCAAAAATAAGTGAGAAACTCCAATTACTAATTTCCAGTATTCTTCTGTAAATTAAACTATATATTAAAAAGTGTCATATTTTCAGAACAAAGCATAAGCTTTAAGTAATTGCCATCATTTTGGTTGAGATTTCTTCACAGGTTTTCATATGATGTTATGTATTCAGATTTGTGATGAAAACAGTGCTGATAAAACACTGATGTTTAAGTTACTGCTCAACAGTGCTTTCACTGAGTCAACAGTTCTTCTACACAACAATCTGGGGGGTGATACAGCCGGAACAGCTGACCCCAACTGACCAAATGCGTATCCCACATCGTGCAATGTGCTAAGCAATAAAATCTGGAGTAAAGAAGGGAGGAGGGTATGTTTGTTGTTAAGGTGTTTGTCTTCCCAGACAACTATTACGAGTGGTGAGCTCTGGTTTCATGGAAATGGCTGAGCATCCACCTGCTAATGAGTAGCAATGAATGAATTCCTTGCATTGCTTTGTTTGTGTGTGCAGTTTTTGCTTTAGCTAGTAAGACATCTTTATCTCAATCCACAAGTTTTCACACATTTATTTTTCCAATTCTCTACCCTATTTCACTGTGGGAAATTGAGAGAGAGGCTAAGTGGTGATGAGTTAACTACTGGTGTTGAACCATGACAATAATGAAGTGTAAAATCTGTATTGCATTTTTGTTTGAAATTTATCCATGAAGAAATACATACATATATCCTCCAAGTACTCTCCAATTTATATGAATTAATTTTTACCACTTTGATTCTATACAAAGGGGTGTGAAATATGTTATCAAGCCAGATTTAAAGGCTCTTTACATTACAGTGTTTGTAACAACATTTTCAAATGTATATGAGGCTCCTAATTCTTTTAATGAGTCTTGCCAGGCCATAATGTGTTCAATCATAGATGAGTCTGAAAAAATAATTTTAAATCCACCACTTGGTAGTATTTTTCTGTTTGGTTGGTTGCTTAGGGTTTCTTATTATAAGACATGGAAGGAGCGTATGACTCTTATTACTGTTCAAAGTGATGAAATGCAAGTCTCCTGTTTGGAATTACTGTCTTGTTGAAAAGTTTAGTCATTCCTGGATTTCCCATAAAATTCATACATTTTTTAGCTGGGTTTTATTCTGTATGTCTGGAGACTAGTAAATTTGAAATGACCTAAACCAAAGGCACCTCTTAGTACTGACTTATTCATACCAGCTATGACAGAAAGCAGAACAATCACCTCTCCTCGAGCACACTGCTGGATCACCTTCACAGGACAGTGCCAGGAATACCCTGACTCCAAAGAACATTGTTATGCACACGTGTAGTGACCCATCAAGAGGATTTTCTCTTCTCTGACAATAGATCTGTGTACCTTGCAATGAATTGCTCTCCAATATTCACACATGTTCTTTTAGTCTTGTACTGTGGAAAAGGTATAACATTCCAGTTTTACATCTGCTCTATCCAGATCCTCTTTACAGAATTCTCTTTCTCTCTGTAACTGGTTGAAATATTTTACTCCCTCCTATGCTTTCAGATAACAACTGATGTTACATTTCTGTCTGACAACTACAGTTGAAACAGCTATAGCCTTGAAAAGCTTTACCTGATTGAAAACACTTCATGCCAAGCAGAATGGAGTGACTTGTGTATATTGCTTTGAGAAGGCAAGAATTAAAAATAAGCTCCTTACACGTAGTCTCAGACTTTAAGTTCTGTTTCTAATATTAAAAGCTTTGCATTTCCTATGCCCTGAGCTACTTCCAGAGCTTTTTCTTCACTCTCAGCCAGAGAGTAGTGTATTCAGTGACAACAAAGGGGAGTTGTGGAAGGTAGCAGTGCAGAGCTCGTTCTCTGTAAGAATGCTCTCCGCAGAAAATCTGAAATCACCAAATTTTCCCACAGTAAAGGAGATTCATAACAGGAGCTTAATTCATAATACTGCTTCGGTATCTTTACTTTTGAAAGTTGATATACCTCATCTGTAAGTTAAACCTCTCTCCATCATAAGAAACACAATTAAATGTCTCTTCTAATATTAAACATTGCTTTCTGTTTTGTGAACACAGATGTTCTCACTTGGGATTCTAACACATCAGATACATGTAGAAAACACGAACAGATACAGGCTGAAGATGTCTTCAGTTCATGCCAAAAGGCCAGGTGAAGTAAAAAGAATTGTCCATAGGTAATTCTTCAAAATGAATTAATGGTGGGAGGCAAAAGAAAATCAGTCCTAATATGGCTCAGCAGTGGAGAGGGGAAAACCAAGCAGTCAGAGAATCTCAACAGAAAAGTCACTATCCAGGGACAAGAAGTGGGAGAAATGTGGACAGACAGATTTTACTTCTATTATTATTATTGAGATTTTGTGTTGTGCTTACTGAACATTTTCAAAAGTTTGGGAAGGAATAAGAGTTATAGAAAAGCATATTCACATAAATGATTCTCCAGTACTGCAAAAAACTGTGTTAGGTATTCATTCAAAGTGCTGTCGAATCACACATACAAAAATTACTGCTTAATGGTTTTATTGAACACTCTGATCCCCTTGCTTCTGAGTCCTTTACTGTGGTTATGCAAAAGAAAGCAGGAGGCATATGGTTCGTAAGTGGAATGAATTGATTTCTCTTCTATAGATTTAGCTAGTGTTTATCATCTGCTGCTTCTGCACCAAGGCATTTATGAGTGACTTGACCTCACTGGGAGGCTTTTTTGCATCTGAAGGACTTTTTCAGTATCAACTTGCACATGCCTGCCAGCAATTTTTCATAAAATTGTGATAGATGTATTGCAGAAATTTAAAGCCATGTAAGGCCACAAAGATGAGAAGGTTTATTCAGAGCTAATAGTCTGCCATAATACAATGTAACTGTACTGCTTCATCCAGAGTAAATCTGCCCATTCAAATAAAAATAAAATAAAATAAAATAAAACCTTATTTCCAAAAACTTTGTGTTTCTAGACACCATAAATTTTGTAAAACATGTTCATAAGCATGATCTATCAGCAAACAACAACATTTTGGATAGGTTTTAGCACAATATAGCACTTGATACCACAGAGCCTTTTAGCCATGTACTTCACCACAGATATGCTGTTACACTGATTGGCCGTTGTAGTAAATGGTCTGAAATAACCTTCATGTTACATGTTGCCACGTAACAACATTACCACCTATTCGGCTCTGGTGTTCAGGCACTAAGCAAAGCCTGCTAAATCGTGTATGATAATAGCTCTTAGCTTACCTCAGCTGGCTTCATTGTTCTCCTCTAAGGAGCATGTACATTCGTTAGTATGTTATCCTCAGCCCAACAAGGGATTTGAAAAACTTAATCATGTCCTACACAGCCTATTAAGAACTGAAACAGGCAGCAGTATGTGGCTGAAGCTTCCTTTCTTCATCATTCTCTGACCACACCAGCTGCTTTTTACTGTATCATTTAGCAAGGCTTTTTCAGAAAAAGGTCCTCAGTGACCTCTAGCAGGCTGTCTTCTTTCCCTTTGTGAGCAATCAAGCAACTGTAACAATAAAGTCATTTCCTGAGCAGTGAGAACCTGGACAAAATGCACTGTGTATGAGAGAGAGAACAAAACAGTGACAACAATCAATTCACAGCCTTGACATTTTCTGCTTTTTCTCCATTTGAACATTCTCCAGTAGGAATGATGTCACTGGGACAACTCCTGTACAATATCCTGTTCCTTTAACTAACAAAAAATTCCCAAAACTTAATAATCCACTGTGGAAGAGAACACAAATCTGTAAAATACTGGAGCCAGGGCAAGAAACTGAGGGAGGGATGTAAGCATCAGCAGGAAAGCAACTGTGCAAAACTGCCCCGGAATAGTCAATCACTCTGTTGTAATTTGAGTTTCTGCCAGGATAGCAAGTTTTCATCCACACAATTCCTGAGTCAGAAAAGCATCTTTAGTTTTAAGTTTTCCTTAAACTGGGCAGTGCATCGACTGTTTTACTTTCTTGAAGTAGTCCTTCCTCAAGCTTAGATAGAGCAAACACAAAAGATGTGATTAAATTTTTATCAGATGGAGGCATCAAAGAAAGCTGAGGTGAAGCAAGGAGGGCAGCACTGGAGGATGTGTAGTCAGCTGATACATAGCATTGTGTCATTAAACCTATGGAAGAGGGTAACAAGTAGACAGGTCATGGAATCTTTGCAGGTCACTGCTGTTTTTACAGAACTTCGTCACAGTTGCAGCATTCATACCATTTTTTCAGAGTGGGACAGAAATGAGGCTATAAGCTAACCCTGATGGAGAGGAGAGCACCAGGTCTTTCAATAGCACTCTTCTGTCTTTCAAATCTCTTGGCATGCAAGTACCAGTAGTTGCACAGCTTGCTGACAATTTGTATCTTGCCTATAAATGTCACAGAAACATTCTCCATTTAATTGAAACCTTGGAGTTCTCCACGAGAATGCAGCTGATCAATACGCAGGACTGTTTCAGAGCATGCCAGCAATAAGAGATTTCTCCAGCAGTTTCAGAATGACAGCCTTAGGGAATATCTCTGTCCTTATAACAGTAGTTTACATGCAGTTTGCTATCAGGCTGTTCATACTGATGACAATACTGCCATGCCTTCTGTGACTTGTGAGACGAATGTACCAGTCTGAGGACACTGTCTTCATAATGCAAGTGGTGGTCCAAAACACATCATGAGCTTTTCCATAGCATAGAACTCCAGCCTGCAATTCTCATGAAAGAGTTCTTCTTCCCCTTATGCTCATCATTGCTTAAGGTGGCAAAACAATTGCTCCCAGGTAGCCTGTTCAGTCTTTCTGGAGATCCAGCTGTCTGATTTCATTTGACAGTCCAAGAAAGCATTTCCCTCCAAGCAGTTCACCATGTAAGCAGTGCCTTATCGATTTCTGCCATAGCCTCCATAGCTGACTCAAGGATCAGAGATTCTGACAATGGCTAACAAGTTTAAACCATTAGTCCCATTTGTAACTACTTGGTGAAGAGCTTGTCAGTCTTGGCGTACCTTATACAGCAGCTTTTAGTGGATTTCTAATCCCATTCATTTTGCCACAATGACCTCTGTAGTTAATGGGGTTATTGGAAAATTATTTTTTTCTTCAAAAGCTTTTCCTTTCTCCCCCCCTTTTTCTTTTCAGAACATAAAAGCCATTTAGGTTGCAATGTTACAAAACGGCAAAGCAGACAATAATCTGCTGCTCTCCAGTGAGAAAATATGTGCCCTTGTGTACTATATGTTGTATCTGATACTAAAAAACATCTTTGTCAGTCAGGTGCCAGCAAACTAATTCATTTTGAATAGAAAGGTTTTCCAGGAGCAGTATTATTCTTTTAAATGGTCATATTAAAAATCCTAACCCACTTCAAGGTTGAGGACATACCATTAGTATAATTTAACCATATTAAAACCTTTCTCATTTTTCTGTCTAACCTCCTCAAAGTAGCAGTTCGCAGTTTTGTCACATACACAATAAAATGGCTTCCCTTGGAACAAATCTTGTGGGATTCTTTTTAGTGAATAGGCCCAAAAATGTCAAATTTCACAACTATCAACACTACACTGAAACAAGGCCCTACTTGCTTCATCTGTGCTGTTCACTTAGATACCTCTCAGGGGCCTCCAGAAGCGGTCTGCAGTGCCACTTCTTGTAGCAGCTGTCCGTGCTCCAGGCCTGATAGCCCTCTGTACTTTCACAATGTCCAATGCCTGACTTCAGGCTATATATCTATCTAAACCAATGTGCTGTTGAAAAATCACTGCTTTTACCATCCTCGTTAGGTTATGTTGCCTGCATGACAAGAGAGATGGTTGCTTACAAGGTTTAGGGCAAAAACAAGAGCACACCAGAACAAACCTGCAGCACTGAAGCCTTGCTATTATGTACAAAATAACAAGCTCATCTTAGGGACCACAGATAATATCCCATAAAAAGAAACACCTCAGCTACCCTCAGATGCACTAATAGTATATCCACTCCAATGACTGGAGCCTTTGATCTCCAACTTAAGCTTGGACAACACTGCTGAAGCTTAGCCAAAGCAGTGAGTGACCTGGTGAGTTGGGCAGCAAGCTTCAACAAGAACATGTATACAGTCCTACACCTGGGGAGAAATAACCATACACAGCAGAACGTGTTCAAAGATGACCTGCTGGAAAGGGGCTCTGCAGAGAAGGAACTGATTTACAAAAGGTTGGACATAAACCAACAATGTGCACTTGTGGCCAAGAAGGCCAATGGGATCCTGGCACGCATTGAAGAGAGAGGAGCCAACAAGTCAAGGGATGCGATACTCTGTTTCTACTCCGCCCTAGTGAGGACACATCAAGAGTACAGTGCCCAGTTCTGGGATCCCCAGTTCAAAAAAGGCAGAAATCTTCTAGAGTCCAGCAGAGAGTCACGATGATGATCAGAAG
Organism: Phasianus colchicus; assembly: GCF_987193195.1. Taxonomy (NCBI): domain Eukaryota; kingdom Metazoa; phylum Chordata; class Aves; order Galliformes; family Phasianidae; genus Phasianus; species Phasianus colchicus. Next base: position 53,857,100 of record NC_143476.1, read on the forward strand.
CCTGGAGTATCTCCCGTATGTGGTGTGGAAAGGCTGAGATCTGGGAGTGTTAAGACTGGAGAAGAGAATGAGAAGGGATGTCATCAGTGTTAAATATATATAGTGAAGGAGTCAAGTGGATGGGGTTGGGTTCTTTTTCAGGGGCATACAACAACAAGACAAGAGGCAATAGGTAAAAACTGGAACAGAGAATGTTCCATACAAACCTGCAGAAGAACTCCTTTACTGTAATAGTGACAAAGCAGTGGAACAGGCTGACCAGAAAGGTTATGGAATCTCCTTCTCCAGCAATACTCAAAATCTGTCTGGACACCTTCCCGTGCATGCTACAGTAGGGAATCTATTTTAGCAGGGGTTTGGACTCAATGATCTCTATAGATCCTTTCCAATCCCTGCAATTCTATGATTCTAGGATTCTGTGATTGCAGAAGCTGATCTACGCACACATTGCAACACTTACTAGCAGAATGCGCCACTGTCTTGACAAAAGTTAGATCTATAGTAGGTAACTAACTAGTAGATTCAAAGCTTTCAGATCCAAAGTAACAACATGCCAGTTTCTACTTTGTTGGTCCATTTTTAATGCTCTTTTATTGGACCACATGTACCATTTATCTATTTCCCTCTTTCAAATGGAATATAAACTTAGTTCTGTGTAGCAGATTCATCATAGTCTATGAAGCCACACATCCTCCAGTTTAGCACCTCCTAAGGACAGTTTCTGTCCCAAAAAGCAAATAATGTCTGCTAAGGAAGACTAAGACTTGCTATGATTATGTGCAGTGACACCAGTGTTTCCTCCTTTCAAAGCCTCAGATGTCATAATGAGCCACCAGCACCAGCTGTATTTGCTGTCTGCATGAATACTTTCTACGTTGGCCCTTTGATGTATGACAGCTGTTCCAAAAGTAATGCCTCCTATTTTACTGTGTTGGCACATGATGTCAGAGGCAGATGTTGGGATGACAGTAGAGACTGAACCTTCTCTCCAATATTCCATTACATTTTGTTGCCATGCAACAGGTGGCAGAAGAGGAATAGTCGGACAAGTTCATGTCTGATATGGAAGCGTGTATGAAGTAGGGGTGTATCATTGAATTAGTGCATGCAGAAGAAATAGCACCCAATGATATTCATCAGTGTTTACAGAACATTTATGGAGACCAAAAGGCAGATGTGAGCACAGTGAGGCAGTAGGTGGTGCATTTCAACAGTGGCAAGTGATAGTGGTTCACCTTCATTAGTGTAGATTGTTATGAATGCAGCATGAAGGCTGTTGTTCATTGCTGGTGAAAACGCATAGCTACTGGTGGTCACTATGCTGAAAAAGATTTTTTCATAGCTGAGAATTCACTCTATCAACTAATGTTATTGTGTTCTTTGTATCTGTTACTGTTTCCATGGAAATATATAGGCAGCATTACTTTCAGAGCAGCCTACATACATCTCCTGGAGACACAGATCTAAGTACTGACACTGGGCAAGCCACGAGTAAATCACTCTCCCACCACAAGTGAAGTTGTAGCACCCCTCCATGTCCTCACTGCAAACAGGCATTGCCACAGGTATCTCCAAATCTCTATTCCTTATAATATATAGGTGCTGTTGCTGCTGGTGGTATAACTCTGGCCAGCGTAAAGCATAAGTCAAAGAATGCAGTGTCCCCAGATATAATCTAAGATCCAGACATAACTGAAGAGATTACACAATATATTTCTATAGTTTTGTTCTTGACCCTTGTGGACCTCTGTGGAGCTCTTCTTTGTGCCTCTTTTCTTTGCATGAAAGGCCAAACAGTTTTTCAACAACACCTCCACCAAGGACAGAATATTCAGTGTTGACACCTGGACTTTACAAGGCCATGAAAGAAATGGAGCGGACTGTGCTCACTCATAGGACCGCTGCTATTGTCATGTTCTCCAGTCACTGGTAGGTAAGTAACAGTAGCATGGTAAGACAGAGTATATCACTGCCATTCTTCCCTGTGGTTCTCAGAGAGTCAATAAAACAGATGTGGGCTATATTTCTGCTGCTTGCTTCCATTTCCATGCCAAATGATAAATTGAAAACGTAGCCATATGCAGAGCACATAATGATCCTTTTCTCAAGGACATCAGAAGTGATATAGATCATGGGTAGAAAAGTTTGTATTCCTGTCTCTTAAACCAACAGAACGAAGGCCACTATCCTGCTCATGGATTGCTCCTTCACTATCTCTAGCATAGCAGGGTTCTGTAAGCAGCCACACACATACACAGTCATACTCCTCAACCAGGGAGTATCCTCCATGCAATCACAGCCTCTCCAGGACACCTTCCATACACATCCCTTTCCAGCATCATGATGTAGGTTGTAGACCTTGTTGTCTGCCTGCTATGAAGAATATCTGACCATGGTCATAACAAAACTTAGTTATATGTTTTATAACATAGCCTTAAATGGAAGTATCTGAACTTTACCTCTTGATTGACCTAATGAGCAAGATAGGAGCGTCAGGACTTGTGTTTCATTTGCTGCTGCAGGTATTGCCAACATGTAGCTTCAGAAAATGTCCTATTGTACATTTTTTCCATTAGGTGTTAGAATTCAGCAAAAGATGTGTATAACAATACAGAGTTCCTGGTTTTCAGAATGCTGTCATTTATATTTAGCTTCTAAATAGATCAATATTTTTACTGGGTTAAATTTCCATGCTGTGCGCTGCAGGCAGTCTCAGGTCATAAGGCAGAATCATATTTGACTGCAGAGTCTCCTAAAATATAATTTAGGTGCAACTTTCTCAAGCCACCTGAAAGCTGAGGATAGATTAAGTGTTCATTTCCACAAAGTTTTCCCACATAACATTTTCTGACTGTGGTGTTGTCCTTATCTTGAAGTCAAAGCACTTTATTTATTTAGGTAGCAGCCAAAAAGACAGCACGCTCTTATCTAATATCCCAGGAAAAAAATAATTTTTTAAAAAAGTTAACAAATCCAGGCCAAATATGACAGAATTGTGAACGATCGCAGTCCTCCCAAAGAAATAAATAAATAAATAAATAAATAAATAATTAAATACATATTTTCCACTATAACAGGAATACAATAAATGAGGTCTCCTCTGCCAGCGATTACCTTTTCAACTGCTTGTTTCTGGGGCTGGCATATACAGGCTGTTATTATGACTGCTTAATTTTAGCACTGAATACAGGAAAATATTGTTATTTCTTAGAATTGGTGCAATTATTTGACAAATATATTTTTATGCACTTTACTTCCATGCAGTTGGGTGTCTGTTTATGCCTGTAGAAGACAGAGCCTGTCTCCCAGCACCTGCTGTTGGAGAGATTAGCAGAAGAGTGAACAGTGGAATAACCCCCTTGAAGACAGCGCTTAGGAATGACTCCCATAAAAATGCCTGCAGATTTCCTACATATCACCAGCAGTTCCTGTGGAACTGCTGACAGGCTCCATATGCTATTGTTTAAAAGAAATAAGGCTGGAGGTTTTTTTTTCAAGCTTCTCACAGGTCTATCCCCATTATTTTATTTAAAAGTCAAGACAACTGTTTGCTGTAGGTTATCTTCTGAGCTTTATTTTCTTTCCAAGAACACATGAAAAGAAACAAACACGTTGCTCAGTTTATCTTAATAATAATAATAATAATAAAGAATAAAAATAAAATCAAAGATCATCTTGGATTGCGTAGTGACATCTTGTGGTGCAAGGGAAACACAGCTGAGTGGGAGTTCAGGATAGTGATTACTATCAGCACAACTTCAAAATGTGTAATAACATATGTCTGGCTTTTGATTGCCTCAACAGAGGACTGTTGTGGGATAATCATTGCACCTTGTTCATTATGCCACCTGAAATGCTTCTTCAGAGTGGGGTATTAACTTATAATTAATCATCTCACATTAATGTAAATTTATCCATGCAGGCATATTTAATCAGAGCTCTTTCATTTTTCATAATATTTTAATAACAGAGCACTAAAGAAGACTTGCAAGATATAAAGTTACATGAATAGTGTTTATAACCTGAGTCTGTTCAAGGAGTTCGAATTCTTATCTCAAGGAAGTTGAAAAATGACATAATTTGGACCTAAGCACTGCCATTATAATTAACCTGCAAAATGAATATACTTATGGAAAAGCACACACTGACCTGTCTTAGTGACACCCTCCAAAGAGGTTGTACATAACAATGACACATTTTCCAATAAGAGTAGTTATAACATGATAGGGCTTAATGTATTTTAGGAGCTTCAGCACAGCAATATATCACCAGAACAATCAGATGTGGAAGTCTTTCAGTGAAGGCAGAGAGTGTTTGTGCAAGCAAATGTATGCAAATATGTTGCAGGTTTTAAGGTTATCTCATTCAATTTTTGAACTTTTTGTTCTATAAATAGTGTAGGAGTCCCATATTTCTGATAAGTATTGGTGGCAGTTGTCACTTAAAAGACTGGCTTGTTCTGAATAATAAGTCAGCACTCACTTACTCAGTAAAGGAAAGCTGCTACTGATGCATTTCTGGCAACATCATTCACACAATATTTTCTTCCTAAAATGTAAAGAAACAGTGATATGCTTTGTAATTTTTTGATGAATTTCCTAATCAAGAATGAGTCAGGCATGTAATGCACAACAGAAGCACCTCAAAGTCCCTCAGTAACTCAGAGAGCTGTGGAAAAAGCAAACATTGCTCAAAGTCGTTCCCATGAATTACAGGTAAATTTGGAGTAAAACTGTTCTGTGGAGTAACTCAGACTAGAAACAACAAGAGTTTACTTGATATTTCAGTTTCCCTGATTCTTCCACTTCTCTCAGATCTTGAGTGTAATCTGTTAGTTTCCCAAAGTTTTCCTTTGCTCTCATCCAAAGGATGTGTTTTCCAGTACAGAACATCTAATAAATTAACTGCACGTGGCTGACTATTTAAAACTATGTACACTAATGATAATAACATTACTTCATGAAGCAAAACAGTAGGTGTTTTGTACTGTATATTGATTGTGACAAATTTCTACTCTCATTAGAAATATTCATTACTAAAACAACCAGTTGTTGAAAAAATGAGTTGTTTCTCTAGGATTAACAGCCACCTGGCAGCAGATTAAAGCTTGCTGCATATCCAAGGCCATTAAGACCATTTCATACTTAGTATGAGTAAAAATGTCCGGTACAAAATTATTTATTCAAGATGTTTGTTTGAGCTTTCCAGTTAGGGATCTCCCCGTGCTTTACAAACAGCAATGAGTTCACAGCTCTGCATTCACCGCAGGTACAGAAAGATTGTTATCCTTCTTGTTGAGATAATGGAAGAAGGAAAGACACAGAAAAAAATAAATAAACGGTCACAAATTCCAAAGGAGATCTGTTGAAGTCATTTTTCCTGACACCTGTTTTGAGTGAGGATCAGCAGGGATAATTTTTCTCCTGAGCAAGAGCTTTAGCAGTTACAGAAGACATGTTCTATGCAGTGAGCCAATTGTACTGTCCTGATCCTCTCCCTGGCTCACATTAGACTTATGGCTGTTTCTGGCTTCTTGCTACACACAACTTTCTCTGAGTAAAACCACCACCACCCGCCACCACCAAAAGAGTCAGCTTGCTATTGAATCACCCACTAGTAAATACGCACTCAGATTTAATTTTGGCAAGTGATAAAGAAGAAGATTGCTCTTGTTTTCTCCTCCAACTATTTCAGTATGCTTTCTTCCTCATATTTTATAGATAAATATAGACAGAGGAGAGAGAGTGAGGACTGCTCAAGTTATGTAAGTCAGAATGAAGAATACTCAGTAATGAACAGCTAAGCCCTCAATGAAAAAGAGATTTCATGAGAAGATAGTCAGCCCTTGTTTATTACAACCATATTTTCTCCTTGGGAGAAAAAAAAAAAAAAAAAGGAAGAAAGGGAAAAGAAACCCAAACAGAGGCATTCTTTGTGATAAAACATTTAAAGTAAAGAAATGGGAGAAAATATTAAAGTGTATGACATGTATTGAGATTACGAAACTGGAATCTTATGAAGATATTATAGTTAGATGAGGTTGGTAGTACACTGGAGTTTATCATTACTTTTGGCACTGTGCGCTGTGGGACAGAAAAATGATGAGGAACAAAGTCAAGGTTATTCCTTCGAATAAGAGGTAGCAGAGTGAAGTGGAATGAAGCAAGTATTTTTCATAAACTTGAGGGATTAATAGATTCTTGAATTATTTAGAATCTGGGTGCAGGGTCTGCATCTTTTCACTGCTGTCCACTGGACTGAAGAAACTCAGAGGTGCTTCTGTGAGTAATTGGGTGGCTGAGAAGCACAGTTTTTCCTGGCAGTATTTCTCAGCAATCTTCTTTCAGTGTGAAAATGGAGAGGTGAAGGGACAGAACCATACAGCATGAATGCCTCTCCTCTCTACTCAACAAGAAGTTCAGAACAGAAAGCCTCAGTGACCTGAGGCACACTTTCCTGTGAAGAATCACCATTTGTAAAAGGAGTAGTAGTCTCTTCTGAAATATAAGGTGCTCTGTAACACTTTAGGCTAGACAGAAAACACAGACTTCCACACAGGGCCATGGTCAAAGGAAGGCAGGGGGAAACCTCACAGAGTTTCTGAACTCCTAATGCAACCCAAATGTACAGACCAGGGAACTACCTGCTCCAAACCAAATTCCTAAATCTGTTGTGTTGGGGTTTTTGTTTGTTTGTTTGTTTTGTTTGTTTGATTTATTATTCCCCTCCTTGGCTGCTGTTCCCCCCATCTATGCCCCAAAAGACAGAAAGTCTGGATGCATAAACTAGGCAGGAGATGCAGTCTGCTCCAGCATGTCCCTGGTAGATGACCAGTATTGATTTAGACACAGCTGGATGAGTTTAACTATGTTCACATTAAATTTGCCCTTTGCCACAGGCTGTCTACAGAACAATAAGCTATTTTTAATCTGGTACTGCCCTGCATTGCCAACCCAACTGTTCAAAATCATATGTCCTAAAAACCTAGGGATGGATATAAAAATGATTTCTTTTAGAATAACAGCTGTGATGTGTTTTTGCCTTCTAAGTTCTGAGTTTCACAGCAGGATGGGCTTGACTCACTTCATTTCTCCAAGGCTTTTTGTTCAGTTATGAGACTCACGATATAAGCCTGTGGAATAACAACTCCAATGTTGACTTTTAACTCCATTAAAGATGTTTATACACATCACATTTTGAATTTATCCCCTGACACTGTTCCAATAATTGCCTGTAATATTATACCTGATGATTTTTAAAGTGTTTTTAACTTAAAAGAAATTCCATGCTTCTACATTGTCTTACAGAGTTTCTTGATAGGTCTGTCAAGGGAAGAAAGACCAATGCTGAAAACCAGAATGAAATGTAAGAAGTTATGTCATTAAAATATTAACTCAAAATAGCAAACAGTATAAGTACAGTCTCCATAGCAGAGAAACAGTCAGAGGGATTGATTTAAGTAATCAGAAGTCGGCTATCTGACATGACTTTCTTTCTAAAGCCTGTCAAGGATGTCTCTCAATATAGAATAGAAGCAGAAATCTTCTATCCTGTACCTCTTTACCTCAATTTCAGTATTCCTCCTTTTACTCATTGTCTTCATCACCATAATTTTTCCTTCAGAACTGTCTAGATATTTTCTCACTTCTCTGTTGATTGCTTTCTTTCTCTTCTACCCACCTTCTCCTTATCTTTCTAAAAGTCATCCTCTTATGCACTCCTCATTGTACTTGCGACAATATCCTCTCCTGCCCAGTATCCTCCATGCATTCTTTGTAAATTCTACTTTATCATGTCTTGTGTCTGTAAGCACTCTGGCTGTTTGCCTTACGTCATCCTCTTTCCTGTAGGAAAATTCTGATTTGTTTAATTTTCTGCTTCCTGCAATCTTTGCTTCAAGTTCTTCTGTGGCCCTTGGTTTCCAATAGCATCAGCCTTGAATTTGATAAAGAGATCATGATCTGACCCAACCAAACCTGTGTCCAACATTTATGAATTAAAGTCTGCTTCAGAATCTTTAGTCCCATTCAGAAACAGTACACTGGAAAGAGATTTCAACGTACTGTTACTTTACCCCTATCCTCTCCTAGGACTTGTTTTGCATTTCAGCCGCTCTCACTTCTCCCTGCTGCTTCCTTCCAATTCTCATTATATTGGCAGGGGAAACATCTGCTGAAACCCCACTTGAATGCAGGAAAAAGAGAGAGGGTGAAGGATCAACATAGTTACTATGTCAGTGAACATATCACTCCAGCTGATCAATTGTCCCACAGGTCTGACACCTACACACTTTCGTACACTGCCAATTATGCTTCTTCCCTGTTTCTCCCACACATTCCAGTTGGAAGTGTGTTTCAGCCACACTGCTAAGGCAGACAGGCAGCAGAAAAACCAAGAAGCTGGCTTTATCTGTGGGACAAGAAACCCCGCCCTGCAGACACTGAGCTCAGCACAATGCAAGTGGACACCCTTTTGAAAGGCTCTTTTATCGCATTTTACACTACAGTCAGGTTCATGGAAATCACCACTGTTATCATAGAATCATAGAATCATAGAATGGCCAGGGTTGGAAGGGACCTCAAGGATCATTGAGCTCCCCTGTCACAGCACCACCAACCTCCATATCTCATATTAGACCAGGCTGCCCAGGGCCCCATCCAATCTGTTCTTGACCACCTCCAAGGACAGAGCATCCACAATCTCTCTGGACACCTCACCACTCTCCTAGAAAACAACTTCCCCCCTGATATCCAACCTAAATCTTCCCTCCTTCAACTTAAAACCATTTCCTCCTGTCCTGCCATTATCTACCCTTTCAAAGAGTTGGCTCCCCTCCTATTTGTAGTTTTCAGGTACTGGAAGGCTGCAATTAGGTCATCCTGCAGCCTTCTCTTCTCCAGGCTGAACAAGCCCAGCTCCCTCAGCCTGTCTTCACTGGGAAGGTGCTCCAGCCTTCTGATCATCTTAGTGGCCCTCTTCTGGACTCTTCCAACAGCTCTCCATCTTTCTTGTACTGGGGGCTCCAGACCTGGACACAGTACTCCAGTTGGAGCCTCATGAGAGCAGAGTACAGATGGACAATCACCTCCCTGTTCCTGCTGGCCACTCCTCTTCTGAAGGAGCACAGTATACCATTTCTTTCTGAGCTGATCTGTTACAGAATGATGTGAGACAATAAAATATCTGGAAGAAATAAGAGAAACAAATAATATGTGAAATAGACATAGGAAAGAATCACCTCAATTTTAGTGAGCTTGTAATTCTCTTAGGAGGAGTCCAACAGAGAAAGCATGTCACTGCTACATTTTGCATTTCCCCTCTAGGAAGGAATCAACACAGGACATAGTTCTTTCCATTATGAAAAAGAAATGGCACAGAAGGGGTTAATTTTGAGATGGTACAAGAACAGAAAAAGAGATTCCTCCTAAACAGAGATAATGTGGCCATAGAAAAATGACTACACGAGAACATATACTCATTCTAAATATTTGCAATTCTGGGAACCTTTTATTGAGTATACAAAATCAACATTGTTAAGATATTCAGCTGTTCTGCCTTCCTTCTTATTGTACTGAGATCAAAAGGCAGCCTGTGTTAGTCATGGGAGATAGAATTTCTCATATCTATCTAGTTAGTTAAACAACCAGAGTGCATAGTATTCATTTTCACTGTGATCTTAATTTGAAAATATACCAATGCTCTGCCTTAGTATTTCCTCATTTTACGAATTAGGTTCAGTGCACAGGGCCAATTCTTGTTTCCAGTGAAGTCAAACATCACATTTTTCTTCATCTGGATTCAGAACAAACTCCCCATGTCGTCGTCTGCTTAACTGAGACAAGAACTTATTATAAGTTCTTGTAATTATTTTTTTTTTAATTCACAGGGTCATACCTGAGGTGGGCAGACCACCCCTGAACACAATTTCTCTTTAGGAGCAAATTCTAGTTAACCTTGACCTAATAGGATAGAAAGAAGGAAAAAAATACAAGCAGCTCTTCCCTGTGTCCCAAAACACTCGAGCATACCTTTGCTGGCTGTAATTCAACTGCATACAGTTATGCTGAAGTTTACAGTAGGAAATTTAGTTTGTCCAGTTCACAAGGGAACTGAACCACAGCAGATTGATGCCCATCGGAAGACTCACTACCTGGCAACTGCTTCATCTAAGATCAGCAGCTAAGATCCTGTTTACAATGGAGTTTTTATACTAGGAGAGGTCCATCAGCTTAATTGGTGACTGACACTGATGACCAATGTTAACAGAAATCTCTAAGCAAATTGACTTGTTACTTACAACTAAATAAAGCAACAGCACTGCACAGACCTGGAACAGCACTGCAGTCTTTCACTGGTTTTCAAATGGAGTATTGAAATTTCAGCAAAGAGTAAGACCAGATGCATATGGCAGTCATGTAGTAAAGAAGAGTGGGTAATTGACACAGAGGAAAACACTGCTGCCAAGGAAACATTCTTTGAACAGCACAGTCTTTCATTGAGAGTTTTGGTGAGCCCTCAATCAGCTTTTCAAAAGAGGTAAGAGAGATCATAATTTAGTGCAAATTCCTATGATAGAAATCCTGGACATAAAAAACTGTGCACTGGTATGTTGGGGCTGAGCATTAGTGAAACTGGTCAAACATTGGGATAGACTTCCTAGGGACATAACTGATGTTCTAAGCTGTCAATTTTCAAGAGGCATTTGCCTAATGCCTTCAATATATGCTCTAGCTTTAGTTAGTGGTCAGGCAGTTGGACTAGATGATCTTTACAGGTCTTGAACTGACATTGGTAGGAATCTGCCATCCATCCACTGACTCCTAGACCATCCCTACAAAAAAATAAAATAAAAAAAAAAAAAACAAAAAACAAAATTAGGAAGAACCACGTGGATGGAAAACAGTTGTAGAAATAGCCCTCATTTATTGTAAATGATGATCTGGAAGCATGCAAATCTTAGTATCGTTCATATCTAAGCCAGTGGATAAGACACAGCTATCACATTTGTAATTCAGATCTTAAAGTGCATGGGAGTTTTTCACTCTCCTAAGTGCTGCTTTGAACATCTTCAATATTTCAAGTTCTCTCTTCAAAATTACATCAGACATCTGTGATAGCTGACTGTTTTTGTTAATTAATTCTTATGTTTAGTGCTCTGCTGTTGCCACCATTTGTTCATGGACGTTTCATTATCATAATATTTGTTTATCTGACTAAATAAAGCAAACAATAACATTTTGAAGTACAGTACAGTAAAATGCAGCTTCTGAGCCAGGCAGAAAAGCATACATGAAAGTCTCTTTAGGAAAACACATCCCTGCCAAACCATACGCAGTGATGCCTCTAAATGAGTAAATTTAGGCAATTAGCACAAAGCCAAGCCAAAGAAATACAGCAGTAGTAAGCTTCTAGGCACCAATTACCTGTAGCTAAAAATGGGTACAAGAATTCAAAAACGTTTCTATACGAAGCCTTGAGAGATTTGCTAAGCCCTTTTTTTCGTTCTTTCTGTTTTTTAAATCAAGACCCTCTGCTCTGACATATGGCCAGGTTCTTCTTCTGATTAGGCAAAGATGAGAAAAGCAGCAAAAAATGAACTATTTTCAGTGAAGTTAAAGCCTCCCAAACCTCTGAAGACACACTTTGAATCCACAACTGGCTCTTGTGATTGGGCTTAAAAGTAAGAAAATATTACACGTTGTCCATGATTATATCTGAATGGAAGTTTAAAGAACTCCATTCTTCACCATTCAGGGAAATGTGCATCCCAAGAGAGACTTCCTACAATGTTTGAATGTGAATTCTATTAGTACAGCAGCAAACTGCAAGTTCATTGTGGAATCAGCTCTGGTGGAGCATCCTTCAGGCCATTCTTGCAGAGCTGCATGAGAAGGAGAGCAGCTCCAACACGCACAGTAGCATGTGCCAAGCCTTCACAAGTCAGGATCCTGGTTGATACATATCACCAAGATGAACAAAAATGTTTCCACTTTCTTTTATATTTCATACTGCACCACAAAAATTCTCCCTTAATACAGGAATTTGTTTTTTTGACCAATGGCATTGCCCATGCTCTAATATCTCTTCCTAGAAAAAAAAAATCCTGCTCCTGAATAAATACCGAATTGGAGAGGATGAAATAGCAAATTTGTTTGATGTTTCCTATAGCACTCTAGAGAAACCTCAAAATTTAATTCTAAAACCAGGAAGCTGACACAAACACTAAGAGAAATGAATACAGCAGCTGAGTGGTAACTTCTCTCTAAATTTAAATATCCATACTTACCGAGGCAAAACTTAATTAATCCTACTGCCTTTTAAGCTTTTTTAATTAGTGCGAGCCAAATTTCTTTCCTTGCTTTATCAAATGAGTACTCTCCATCAGACTCCAAAAGCCTATTCTTCCTTTAAATTTAAAAGTATGAGCTACATATATAGGCAGAAGAATCCTCTTTATCTGATTCATTCATGTTAGATTGGAAGAAATGTGACTGGAAAAATCAGAACAAATTTAGTTTGATTTCCAATTGCATTATTTACGTAATAAAGAAAATTATTCATCTTTCTGACTTGATTGTGAAATAATGAGAATTCTCCTAAAAGAAATGCACATGGAGACTTACTTCTCTAATCTCCACTAAATTTACACTGATGTAATTACTGTGACCTTGGATAAGTTACTATAGGCTTACATCAGTGCAAATGAGTGAAGCACCGAGACTGAAAGTAAAAAACTCTTAGACTGAATCCATTATTCACATATTCAGATTCAACCCTGAGCAAGTTTTACAGTCTCTTTCTTCTCCATGACATCACTGTGAAACTCAGAGAAATCACCAATGGTCACTCAGTCCCAAAGGACGTGTCTGATCTACCTTGTAAGTACAGAGATACATGCATAGGGATGCAGTGTGCAAAATCCCCTGGTACAGTACTGCACCTTGTCTGTGAATCACCAGAACCACTTACTCTGCCTCAGCAGTGAGAGCAAGAGAAAGCAAAGAGACCTTAATATTATGGAGAACAAATAGGAGTTTAGTACTGAAGAATTGTGACTATAAATTATTTCAATAACATTTTTATTTCCCCATAATTGTATTAATTCATTTCCTATTATTCACTGCAATAACACTGATCTCAATGAATTCATTTCATATTAATGCTGCTATAAGAAACGCTTCCAAAAGAGTTCCACACTAATTCAGAATTAGTTAAACGTACCATTAAACCAAAATGTGTTCACTTCATTTTTGTTGTTATTTTCAGGGTCTATTAAAAACAGATTTCCTTCCAGTAAGCTTTCCCAGACATTCATCAGCCCTATAGTTTCTAAGTCAGGTAATGCCTGTCATTTAACCTTCATCCTCCTTCCCTTTTCATCCTGATGCATTTGTATTAAACCACGGACTGATAAATGAGCATTGCTTTGGTGACACAAAGGAGCAATCATTAAAGAAACCTCTCATAAGGTATGAATCAAAGACAGGAAACCTTTCCTCTTTTTCCACTTCATCTTCCCTGACTGGGAACTGCCTGCAGCAGCATACTCCTCTTATATTTATGTTTTGCCTTATTTTTTTAATTCTCAAAATAATTTTCAGTTGTTTTTGTAGTAGATACACAATCTGACCAAGCCAGGAGACAGCCTGATACTGATTGTTATAATATGATGTGATAGAACTTTGTTATCAGTCTGACATCTAATCCAGCTTGAGGAAGAATGAAAACAAGAAGGGCATGAAGGCAAGAAAACAAGCACCTGATGTGAGAAACATGTCTAATTAATGAAATGGATTAAGCAGAGAATTTAGACCATTTATCCTAATGACTTTTTTAGAATATAGAGGGATAGGACCAAAAAATTTAACCTTAGCACATACATATGCATATGCATTTTTCTGTTTCTTGTAGACATCTCAGACCAATTTTACATAACCTCTGCTCCTGCATGGTCATCTGTGCTTATGAAAAGAAGTGAAAAGTTGTAAACCATAGCAAGATCAGTCCTTAGTTTTTTTTATTCTGTACCTAGCTTCTGCTTCCTCTTATCCTTCCTCATTACTTAACTTTCTTATACTGTGATATTTTTTTTTTTTCTTGAAGAAAACAAAGTTCACATATCCTTAGACTGAGAAGAGCTACCTTTGAAACAATGCATGTTATGGTCATAGAACTGTGATAATCTGGTGAAGTCCTACAGACTGTATTACATAAATCAGAGTCAAAGCCTTGTGAGTTCTGGACCTCAGTGACACAGAGTTTTCATTTATTAACCTCATGCTTGACCTGAGTTGTAAATCAGCATGGGTTCACTGATTCCATATTATCTGCACAACTCTAGACAAGTGGGCAGGTGCAGTGCCTTCCCGCTCATACATAAGTAAATAAATAGGACTTGCTTGTCCTGTCTTATCATTCAAGACTGGTAATGCCTCTGCCAAAGTCACTGGAGTTCTGCTGGTCAAAAACTCAAAAGCAGCAAGAACAGAGCAGGGATCATATCAGAGTTAAACCTTGGTCAAATGCAAGAGACCTAAATTTCCAAAGAAAACTATTATATTATGGAATATAAGCAATGTTTCAAAGGTCTCCCTTTCAAAATCCAAGAGGGTTTTTTTCAAAAACCTATATCCAAAGAGATCACCAAGTGTAAATTTCTGGTGGCTCAAAGCTGAGTCCAAAGAAAATAGCAAGCAGCCAATGCTGCTACCAGCACAAGCACATCATAAGCTATGCCTTGACCTCTAGACCTAGGGCGTCCATAGTGTCCTCAAACACTGCCCTAGAAAAGTGGCACAAAAAGGAAAAGAAACATGATCAGCAGTATAATTCTTAAATCAATAATACATAAAGTTGTTTGTGCAGAAAAAATAACATGCACTAAATCACATAATACCTTGGGCCCAATCCATGGTGATGTATGTGATTATTGATTTCCGAGGAGTTTATGCTGACATATTATTAGCTAAAAGCTAACAGAAAACTTACTAAAAGTATTAGAGCCATACTGACTGTACATTTGAGACATCAACATGCTCACATTTGTACTCATGTGAGAAGGACGAATCCCTTGTTAGAGACATTATATAATTAGATAGATAAATATCATAGAATCATAGAATCACTCAGGTTGGAAAAGACCTTAAACTTCATTGAGTCCAACCATGACCTTAACCATACAACCCTAACTAACAACGCTCCACTAAGTTATGTCCCTGAGCACCACACCCAAATGGGTTTTAAACACATCCAAGGATGGTGACTCAACCACCTCCCTGGGGAGCCTATTCCAGCGCTTAACAACCCTTTCTGTAAAGAAGTTTTTCCTAATATCCAACCTAAACTTACCCTGGCGCAACTTACCCTGGCTATTTCCCCTTATCCTATCACCTGCCACCAAGGAAAAGAGAGCAACCCTGCTCTCGCTGCAACCACCTTTCAGATGTTGGAAGAGATAAGGTCTCCCCCTCAGCCTCCTTTTCCCCAGATCCTTCAGTTGATTCTCATAGGGCATATTCTCCAAGCCCTTCACCAGCCTTGTTGCCCTCCTTTGGACCTGCTCCAGCACCTCCATGTCCTTTCGGTACTGAGGTGCCCAAAGCTGAACACAGTACTCGAGGTGAGGCCTCACCAGTGCTGAGTTCAGGGGCAGGAACACTTCCCTAGCCCTGCTCACCACACCATTCCTGATACAAACCAGGACGCCATTGGCCTTCTTGGCCACCTGGGCACACTGCTGGCTCATATTCAGCCGACTGTCCATCAGTACACCAAGGTCCCTTTCCATCAGGCAGCTTTCCAGCCACTCCCCCCCAAGCCTGTAGGGTTGCCATGTGAATATCAGCCTTTCTTACTCATGAAAGTAATAGACAGGAAAATCTTGTGTGATTTTACATGAATTGTCATCTCTGTCATTTGGATTGAGGCATGGGCAAATTAGGAAAAATAACAGCAGAAGGTTGTAAAGGGAAAAAATGTTTTGAGCCAAGGAAAATTGAGCCTGAGTGCCAGGAATGATATCCCATCACTGATATCTGGTAAGTCTTCCTCCAGTAAATTCAAGTAAGACTAAGCTAAGTTTGTCAGTATGATGATGGGAAAAAAATTTCACCATCCGGAAGATAAACATCTGTATTATTTATGATTTATAGGATTAGAAAAACAAATTTGCAGATCAGCTGCAATGAACAACAAAAAAAGTTGGTACTGTGTGCTTGCTATTAGAGCCAATTTTGCAATAAGGAGATGCATTCAAAGTAATAAGCTCAGAAAATAATGAGAAAAGTGAATAACCTTGATCAAAACCCACTTTAGTACCAAAATAAATACCAACTGACTTCAGTTCTAATCAAGACCATCTCTGCTGCACCCATTCTAAACAGAAGAGTCCCAAAGCATGTGCTGGTATAAAATATCAAGGGTGATCAAGAATGACTGAGCCTGCCTCCATTATGAATGTTCTTACCTCCTCTCAGATTGGAAAAATTGATCAATTAGTTCACTGGAGAAGGAAAACAAATTAACAAAACAAACAAAAAAAACAAAAAACAAAAAAACATACACACTAAAATGGTCACTTTAAAAAAAAAACGGATACAAAATGTTTAACGTACCTATTTTTCATTTCTGACAGATAGCAGCAAGTGATATTGTAGTTAAAAAAAATACACACAAAAAAAAAGAAAGCACAAATTCTTGTTCCCCTAATATTCATTTAAAAGAGGAAATAAGCATTCATAGTTTCAGATAGAATAAAAAAAGTTGCCAAAAACACAAAGATATGTCGGGTGTATTAATCAGTGAATCTATTTCTTTTAAATGGTCTTTCTTAGAGGTACTTAAATCAAAAAAGATATAAGCCATGTTGTCATTTAAAGTTTATTGCAGCAGCTTACCAGCAAGGAGGAAAAAAGATATAGGAGAAGCAGGAAATATAGAGAGCAAAAGAGTAGAATTCTCAATCAATAAATATCCTATTTATAAGCACAGGGAGATGCACAGTCTTAGTTTCAGTTTTCAAATCTAACTTAAGATTTGAGCCTGAATGTGAAAATTAGCATTTTTAAAACACTGTATTAGTTACTGCTGATACTATTAGTGGTGTGCTTGCAAAAAAATACATTGAACTCCATTTCTATGAAATAAACAGTGCTTTCTAGGTGTACACGAAAGCATATTAGAGATCATCATCTCTCTTAACAGAAATCTGCAGATATTCAAAGTAATTACAATTGATGGAAGTTCTTTTAAGTGATGCTGTTTTAAGTTGACTAACAAGTACAATCAGAAAAGCTTGACGGGAATATACAGTCGCATAGCTGTCAGAGAGAATGTGAGAATCCATTTTTATGAAAAAAATCTGAGAAAAAAGGTAGAATTTTTCTGTTTTGGAGAGATTTCCAGGAAGGCCAAAAGATCAGCTGTGTAATAAAAAATATTTTTATATTATATGATCTCTCTCTATATATTTTTTCACCTGGATTGTGAAATTCAAACTCCATTACTTCTTTTGTAGCTCTTCTGACCTATGAAGGAATGGTTCCTCCCCAGAGTGAGGGTATTTCTGTAAACCCCACAGATCAATCATAAAAAAAAGGCCTTTCCATACAGAACTGGATTTTACTAACAATAGTATGGCCATTGCCTACTCTTTAAGGACCGCTATTTTTTTCTGATTCTTTGTTCCATCCTTTAATTAATCTGATGCTGCACATAAGACATTGGAAAAAGTCCAGAGAATAAACTGAACAAGCAGTTTCTTGAGGAAGATATCACAAGATGGTACACCACCATTTAAATCTTGGGAGTGTTTTCCAGAGCAGGTTGGAGCAGAAACTTGTGAGCAGCTTTGTATTCTGCTGCTTCATGCATAGGTGGCAGTGATAGTCACTATGTCTATTGTTTATTAAGCTGTGCCATTAAAAACGTGGATGCTGCTCTACAAAATCATAGAGCAAGAAACTTTCCCTACTTGTGCTTATCTGTTTTATTAAGCAGGCAATCGTTCACGTAAGAGAGACCGCTGGTGAGAAAAGAGGTGATAGGAAGACATACTGCTAACATTTGTTGGAGCAAAGAGATAAAAGCAAAGACTGAAACGGCATAGGGGTGAGATAACATTAGGTGTTGACAAGAACCAGGTCATAGAGCATTTTGAAGAAATAGGTATTACAGTAAAGGACAGGTCTCAAAAGCTGTGGTACTGGAGCAATAAGGCAACAATGGAAAAGCGATCAGACAAATCAAGAAAAGAAGACTCTGAAAAGTGTCTTTTTCTTCTTAAAGTATAAAAGCATGAGCAAATGAGAACCACTGAAGGAGAGGAGTAGTGATCAAGGAGAGGGAATTCAGAGGTAGAAAGATCAAAAGGAGAAATGATCAGCAAAAGATGTGGGAGCAGAATTTTAGAGTGAAGCATGTGTCTAATTTACACTAAAATATCTCTAAATGCATGCCAAGGTCATGCCAGAAATTCTAAGATGCAGATAAAAGAAGAGGGATGTGCAAAGCGAGTGTGAGCAGCCAAATCACTTACTTGTTTATTCAGAAAATGAGTCACCCAGTGGAAGTGTAGGAACTGAAAAAGTAAGAAAAGTCTTCATGATAAAAGCAGGAAATCAAGCTCATCCATTATCACAATATCTATAGATAACCTATTTTTTTACTCAGGATTTTCCAGACAGAAATATGTGCACATTTTCTATTTAACACTTCAAGAGGAAGTTCAATCCCCAGAAAAGTGTACGTACCTACAGAGCAAATTATGACTGCGGTGCTCATTAAATTTATTGGAGGACATGTCCACACTTTCCTGACATACAGCTCTAACTAATCAACAGTAGAAAACTCAGAAATATGTAGAACATCTGAAAAATCTACTAAGATAGAATCACAGGAAGAAAGAAAAATACTTCTGGGAAAATTCATGCATGAATTTACCGTTTATGCTGCCTGGCTTCTTCAGTGTTCTTTCCAAAGCTTTCCTGTCTGTACATAGACTTGGCTTCTCATTGGACAATTATTTCATTACACATTTGGCAATATTAGGTATCCCCGACAGCTATGCAGTGATCCTTGACACTGAGAGGGAAGCTCACATTTTTAAGTGGCAGGTTTTACATGGGACTATTTTTGAGAACCCAACCTTTCCTTTCCTGTTAACTGAGGAGCAGAAGAGTTGCAGATAGAGCTGACTTTCTGTGAGAGAATGTGCCAGAATGAAAGTGTACAATTAGAAATATTTTGGTTGGCATAGAACAAATACATACCAGAAAATGGCTTTTTGTACACCAGAAAAGTACATTCCCATGCCCTTCCATGAGGAGGAATGTGGACAACGTGCCATTTCATCAGAGAAGTGGTAGGGGTTAATTTACGTACGAACTTTAAAATATATTAAAAACATATGAGCAGCAGCAAAGTAGACCAAAGAGGGACAGGAATTATAATCCAACAAAGAGCAGATTAAAAAGAAATCTCTTTAAAAAAAAATAAGAAATATAAGTTCAGAATATGTGAGATTTAGAAATGATAAATCAGGAGAAATTTACTCAAAAAAATGTAAATTTGAGTCATAATATTATTGAAAAAGAAGGATTTCCTATAAGACATCGAGGGCACAAAATTGCTATCTTTGTATTTCTTAGTGCTACAAAAGAATATCTTTAATTAAAAATGTTGCATTCTCAGAAAATTTGCCAGATATACACTCTGTACAGTTTATTTAATTATTCTCTAGCAACACAGACAATACTATTTAAAGTAAAGAGGAGATTTGTATAAATAATATAGACATCAGTGATGGAAAACAGGTAATGGGCATTCCCCATGGTCTCATCATTTTAACTTGCTCGATCAGTGCTTGGTTGAACACAGCATAGTGATTGCTCTCCATTTCACTCAGCACAATTAACAAAGCAGATGTAAAGGGTAGCTTTACAGTATGCAGCTCTTGATTTGCATCCTCTTCAGTATGTTTTGAGGTCATAATCTTGAGAGCCAACATCAGATCCCAACTTCATCCTTATCTGGTTTGCTGAGGATATATTGAATGCTTTTCTACCTTTTTCAATAAAGAAAATATGCACTTTCCAAGCATATCAAAACGCCTCCTTACCATACATAAGTGAACAATACCAAAATGATCAGTGTTCAGCTATTCTCTTTGCATAAATATGCAACATTCCTTTATCAAATGAAATGCATTTCATGAGAAGCTTGAACAGTTAATATTTTTATAATGTTATTTACATATAAATCTATCCGTATCTAATTCAACACCACAATTTAAAGCACATTCTGTCTTTAACAGTTTTTGAATTTAAATGTCTCCAGGTTTGAGGTCCTCATTTCAATTTGAAGAGGTTCAAGCTACAGAATTAGAGAAGGCTGTATAGAATTAATACTTGTTTAGAGTATATGGGCGAGGGTATTCTGGTCAACCTTAACCAAGCTTTAGGAAGATGATTTTTAAAAATCCTTACTTTTTTTTCTAATTAAAAATGTTTCTTATATTGCTGTAAACTCACAGAAGTCATGTTTTTAAGCCAGCAACAGACATAGTCTTGTAAAAGTGGGCTTTCTGTGCCATGGAAAATGTTTCTTGTCTGACTGACCTGGAATCATTGTATTGTACAGGAGATTATTCAAATTACCTTTCCACTTTAATTGATTTCTACCACTGCCAGAGGAGAGAATCTTTTTCATAATACCCAGCCCAACTACTTGCCTTTCATTCAACTGTCAAGGGCATAGTCCTGTACACTGGCACACCAACATGATACTGAACACTTCCAGTCAGTGAATGATCAAATATCAGTGCCAACTCAACCAAGAGGGGAATTTTTTATTAACTGTGAGACCAGATTTTACTATAGTTTTTAATCTTTGTGTGACTATGTAAAAGAGATAAATGCAGTCGCTTCCTGATGTACTGAGGACTAGTTTGTCAGGTTAACATGCGTGGGACAATTGAGCAAGGAGTAGAAAAGCAACTTATCAGAGGACATATTGAAGAAAAAGCTCATTTTTCACAAATTATGGGCTTTTTATTGCTGGTAATGCAGAGAAGATTAAAGTGAAGTCTATATTTCAGAAATGGGAAGACCAAATGATTTAAAACCTTTTTTATAATGACCTGCTTTAGAGTGAAGAATCAATTTCTTTTACAGCTAGAATGTGTTAATACCACAGGAGTGAGGAATGTGGAACAAGGAGGGAAAGAAAGAATAGGTCAGATTCTTATGCCCATATTTTGATATGACTAATTACAGAGGCTGCTGCCATTGTCCTTATGCTATTTTTTTAAGAAAAATAACTTTTTTTTTTTTTTAAAGAAGGAAAAATCTAGGATCTAGAAATTATTACTAAAATAAATATTTTACAAACTGCTTCTTTATTAACAAGCTATAGGTAGTACATTTCTTACAGAAGATTAATAAATTCCATAACACTGAAAATCTTCCCCAGTACAGTACCTTATATTTTTCACTTTCCTAATGGCAGTACTGGCCAAAACTATCAGTGCTCAAAGCTAGTTTATTTGATTCCTGTCTCAGTGTTGGTGATGCAGCAATCCCATTTCCAAAGCTGTAATACTGCGCTTCACATTAAAGCACATATAATTTAACAAGTCTTTTATTAATTCCAGTCATTACTGAAGATAGGGACCAGATTCAGTCATCTCTGAGGCCTGTTGTGCTCAAGATTCAACCCTTCAACTTCCACACCCATAACTGTGCCAGAAACTTACTGCAGATACTTTTGATCAAGTGGATTTAGTGGGTGCCTCTCATCAGGGAGAATCAGGCTGTATTCATCCCAGTGGCTCAGCAAGCCTTAACTTTCTCAAAAGTAAAGCATGCTGGATCTCATCTGCCAGTGCAAAAGGGCATATGCCAGAAAAGCAGACTGTTAGGTGTTATTCGCCTAATTCCTAGCACCTAACACCTAATTCCTAATTCCTATTCCTGCCTGATTCCCTAAACAATGTTTCCTTCAGATTCTTCATGATTCTCATACTTATCTAGTCCCAGTGGCTCAGAAATCACAGAATCATAGAAACACCAAGGTTGGAAAAGACCTACAAGATATCCAGTCCAACCACCTACCTATCACCAATAGTTCTCACTAAACCATCAAACCATACCTCAACACACCATCCAAATGTTCCTTGAACACCTCCAAGGTCGGTGACTCCACCACCTCCCTGGGCAGCCCATTCCAGTGCCTGATCACTCTTTCAGAAAAGAAGCATTTCCTAATAAAATTAACCAGTTTTCTGCAGTTGTTTCACATTACTTTTCATAATCTATTGTTTAACGAATTTATACCAGCTAGAAGGGGAACTCAAGCTATATCCATAGAAGGCAACATAAAATAATCCTAGAAGACACCACAGCAGACATCTCTAAAGTACATAAAACCAGCCTTCCAAGAAGAAGAAATGCAGAAACAAAAGCAATTTTTTCATGGGAATATGGGTCACACCAGAAAGACAATCAAATAATAGGATCTTTGGCAGATCTGCTGACCTTTCTGCAAAGTTCTGGAAGAGGATTAAGGTATGTTTCAGACTTCACTTTATGTTAAATAACAGATTTTACAGGAACATAAAACTGCTCCATTAGCTTCCCTTCTTCTGCTTGCCACAGTAAACAAATATATCAAAAATTATGTATGAAAGCAAGAAAAAACATCCTTAGGATATTGAAATGATTGGACTATGAGAAGAATATATTTGTTCCTGTAGTGGGTAAATGAAGTAGGATTACAGTGGTTCCATTCACATAGAGCTTTATAAAAAGCTTTACAGAGGTGTGACACTCCAAGAGGTTCCTATTAACCTCTAATCATAAACTCATATCTCTTTTCAGAAACTTTAAAATAGCTGTTCGATCACAACACTAGAGCCAAAATGAGTATTAAGAACATAAAAACTGATGTTCTTGGTAGGCAAAACAAAATCATGGCAAATATATGTTTCTATCTACTTCATTTAGAGTTTACATTTCTAAAAGTTCTGTGAAATGAAAATTATTAAAATGAATACCTAAACCTCCAAATACTAATCATAAAGATATCACAAGTTATGTGCAAATGCTTTGCTAACTTGAAACAACTAGCAAGTGTGCAGAACTTCTGTAACTGGAAGGATAATGTTCATAAGAAATAATCAAATCCTTTACAGGAACATTGCTCCCAAGAACAATGGTTGCTGCTTATGAAGCCCAGAAGACAACTTCATATCTTTGAAAAGTTTATTATTCCATTCAGAATATGGGGACTGTATTTTGCAGGAACTTTAGCAGTGATAAATGGAGGTAAACATCCATAGAGAAGACAGAAAACACAGTACATGAATTCCCAAGTGGTAAACCAGGAGACAGCCGTATAAGCTATATTAAACTCATTACCTTCTAACAAAAACAGATGATGGCAATAGAGGGTTTGATCCTAATCACATGACAGTACTAAACTTTTTTGCTGTTTCATAGGTTTATATGAAGGTGCTTCGATTTTACTTGTGCAGTTTTAGCCAGTATCTATCTTTCCTTCAGTCATATGTCCTCATGCTACAAAGTTCAGCACAAGTGGAAGTAGAAAATATTGACAGAACTAAGAAGTTGTTGCCAATTGCATAGAATATGAATTATCTGCAGAAAATATACTTTGAGTAAAATGAATTACCAAATGTTACTAATTTCCAGTTTACTTTAAGCAGTATGACATGCAGTGGCTGAGATTCTATAATGGATCTTCAGACAAGACACATACAGAATAAATTCTATTGAAATACAATTCATTTTTCTTATAAACTTCCATGCTCCTCAACAATCCATCACAAGCAGGAATTACACCCAAAACTATAATACATCACTGAGGATTTCTTAGCCAGACACAAAGGAGCAACAGGGAGAAAACAATCTTATACTGTGTCACAGAACCTTAAGTTAGTTTGGATTTTGATTTACTTTGTCCACTAGGAGGACAAGACCTTCAACAATGGAAATCATCAGACTTGCACTGATTTCAAGAGAGATTTTACTGCCTATGCCTCTAACACGTGTGGTGAGAAGCATGCCCAGATGTTTCCCTGGAAGATGAAGATGGATTTTAAACTGAATACTGAGCAATAAGGGCCTGCCCTCTCTTCCCGTTTTGTCCTTAATCACCTGACAACTTGCACTACCAAACATCTACACAGCTGCAGGTGGCATTTATCACAGAATAATAGAATCATAAAATATCTTGGATTGGAAAGGATCTCAAGGCTCCAACCACCCTGCCACAGGCATTTAATGCCAAAAATGTATCCTAGTCACAGCAGTATAATAGCAGACATATTCTTGGTTCCAATTTACATACTGTGTATTTTCCTGCAACTATCTAGTTGAGATACAGATTAATGTGTAATTAATATATGCACAATTGGTCTCTAATCTGTGTAGATAAGCCTCAACCATTTTGATGGCAAATAACAGGGATTGTTAAATAAAGGAAGAAATTTTTTGCATATGACTGGTACTGATTTTTTCTTATTCTGTGAATATTTTTTTGTCTGGACTGTCACATCACTTTCTTGAACAACAAAGATCAAGAAGGAAGGGACACTTGCAATGAGAGGCAAAATAATGGAGAAAAGAATGTAACTAAATACAAAAGGGTAGAAAGAAGGGAACGTAAAACATATGAAGGAGAAGGACAAATAAAGACAACTTCCAACTATGTTGGAAGGATAGAAGAAAAAGAATAAGAAGACCTTCAGTATTGCAAGGCTTATGTACTAAATGTTATAGTTTTATCAGTTCCCCAAAGTATACAAGCTGTGCAGTGTGTATACAGCACTTAAAAAGTCGCAAAAGGAAATTGGAAATGAATTCAGGGCACTTGCTTTCTTGGATTTTTTAAGAGCAGATAAATGCTGCTAACAGAGCACTTTCCAATGTTTCAAAATGAATAAATAACACTCTTCCTGCCAGCTTTTTTATTATGATGTCTATCTCCTGACTTTTTCAATGCTTTCCTTAAAAATGTTTTCACACTTTTTTTACAGTGAATGTTTTACAATTTTGCCTTCTTAAATTTCACCAGAGACTTGCAAATCAAGCCAAATCTCACTGATTTGATAGCTGCTTTTACGCGGCCCAGTGGAACACAATGTGTTAGCATCGCTCTTCCTGAGAGGAGAGTTTATTAACAAGCCCTCCCTCCCCTACTTTTCCTGCAAGACAATGTGATTAGCAGCAGCGGCAAGGAACCTGTCAGCAGGTGGCTGGAGAGAGATGTAAGGTGCCACTTGGCTTTCTTAGCTTGTGACCCTCACTCACATGACAATGAAAACACCACCACATCTTTGACACAATATAATTAGGATCCTTGCATTTCACTAGGTCAGGGAAAGAGACAAAAGAACAATACTTGTTTTGCAGCCTCAGTAATTAGTCCTGGAGGATTTCTCCAACTGCTACTGTTGGCAAGGAGAGCCTAGGAAAAGAGCCACCACTCTTCCTGTACACGCTGACTGTGGAGTCTGCTTCCTGCTTGAAATTCAAATGAGCACAGCTCTGACCTTTACTGTCACATTTTTTATTTCACAGACAGTTTACAAGGCCTCTCTACCATGCAGGTCATGTTTTAGTTTAAACAGAAATACTCTCGTAGGTGTTAGATGCTAGTTAATGATTACACTGAAATCATTCTAATTAGGCTCTGTTGTTACATGCTGCCCTTTGGGGCAGCTGCTGTTGTCACATAAAGTATTTTGTAGAAAAATAATTGGCCTGAGATCTTCTTTCCCCTATGTTTTTCCTTTTTACATTATTGATCTATTCTGTTCTTGATCATCAGAAATAGTGCGCGTAACTTTTAGCAATAGCTCCTTCCAACCACCCTATGGTTCAAACAGCAGGGTTGCAGAAAGACTTTAGAACAGCATGACATTTCTGAAATTTATTAACTATGGTCAGAGGAGGGAAACATGTATTATGATCTTTTTCAAATACACTGTCCTGCCATTTCCCTAAGAGCTTGATTCATAGTGTACCCAGGTGAAGTTTGCAGACAGGGGAGGCACTGCTATGCTTCACTCATCAGTGGGAAGTGGGATTAGGAGCAAATTTGAGTCTAATGAAGAACTAAAAAACGGAACAGAGGTGAGTACAGCAAGCAGTGAGGGAAGAAATGCAAAGCTCTCATTTTAACCTTATACGTTTGGCAAGGGACATTAACGTCGTATGTTGGAATGCTAGAAGGGTATCTCAGTTGCTTCTTCTCTCTCTAACATGTCCTTTTTCAAAGGAGGAACAATGGAAATGCTACTAGGTCCTGTAAAGCCTACATTTTTTAAATATGAAGAGTTTTTGGATGAAGATGGAAGGAAAAAAAAAAAAAAAAAAAAGGAAAGAAAGGGAAAAAAAGAAAGAAAAAGAAAAAAAAAAGAGAGACAGATCTCAAACCTGAATTGCAGAAACTGAAATTACCATATTATAAGGGTAACACTTGAGCTTTAAGAAGCCCCAAATTAGTTAGCTTTAAAAAAAAAAAAAATCAGTTAAACTCTCTGAAGATGTTAGATGCCCTTGAAAGGTAAGTAAAGATAATATTATTGCATTGATCATGCTTTTCCTCTCCTTATTTCTGAATTTTATTTTATTTTATTTATTTATTTATTTATTGTGAGGGAGGGCAGTGGTTATAAGCTAATTTTGTTAAATTAGCTATATTGCTAATTTAGGCAGTGGAAATGTCCTATTTCTGACTATACTACATACTGCAAAGGTATCTGGACAAATTCTGTAATATTTGTATGGATTTTTTTTAATAATTCATTTATTTAAGGGAATAAAATTCCAACTTGTACTGCAGCTGTAGAGTAGAATTGGCCCATCACCTGCAAGCATTGTCTACTACCACCAACTTACAGCCATGGCAATACATCACTAATACCTTTATCACTGCCTAAATGAAGCATCAATAATTCAATTCCCATTTATAAAAACAGGAAATTATTCATGCCATCAGCACTCACCATCAATAACAGAAGTAAACCTAACTATCTCATTATCCAATTGCAATGTGTGCAAACAGAACTGCCCGTTGTTGACAATAAATATTTGATAAGTGAGGAAACAGGAAGGATAAACCAAGGATGTATGAAGTGGCTGCTTTATAGTTACCACAAGAATTGACCCAGATGGCAATGGTTTACCCTGTTTATACCTCAACTTATTTTTTCATCTCAACAAGAAACTGATCTCAGCTGGGCTGGGTGTAAACCATGGATGTAAACCATCTGTTCTCTTCCTGTCTTTGTTTATGGTTTAAGTCAAGCTAAATGCTGAAGTTCCTATCAATTTCCGTAATTCCCACGTTACTGCTGTTGTTGTTGCTGTTTTAAATAAGCAACCAACTGATAACTATAGGGATCAATTAACAATTGAAAATATTTTTAAAGGTGCCGGAGCGTGATGTGATTTCTCCATTTCTATGGTTACCAGTGAAAACTAACCAATCACCTATTTCTATAAAATAGAATTAGGTTTGTGTAACACTTATAAGCAACACTTCTTAGCAAGAAATTAGGCTCCAGCAGTTGGAAACAGCAACTAGCACTGAATTTGGATATCCAGGACCCAAGGGGCAGCTTCTCTCCCTGTCATAAGATGTTTTAAGTTCAGTCATCTCCATCTGAATATTCACTATCAATTCACTCCGAAGATGATAGATTCTAGCAACATATCACTTTTTATTACTGATCTAGAAAAACCTAGTTGCTGTTATAAGGTATACTCTGAGATAGCTAGTGCAATTTTGCTAGTGCAAATTTTGAGGACAGGAGGTAGCTCTTTCACAACACAGCTCTTTCACAAGGCAATAGCATGTCTCAAGTGTGATCAAGATGCATCACTCACATGTCTGAACTGTAATGCAGCCTAAGTGAAGCCAGACTTGCTCCTGGGGTAAGACACCAGCCCATACCTCCAAGAGCCTCAGATGCTTTCTAGTGCCAAAAGCATCCCAATCCATAAAAGCATCTGGGAATCTAAAAGGTGAGCCAGAATTGCTTCACCTCACAGGTATCAAGGGTACTTTGAAAAAGGGAGAAGACAGGAAAAAGGTGCTACTGGTAATTTTTTTTTTTTTTTTTTTTTTTAAGAAACAAAGAAAGAAAAAGAAAGAAAGGAATAAAGAAGATTGCTAGTATTCATTTTACAAGCAATAAAGTGATGCTGTTTCCGAAGGAGCACTGCAAGGTCAATGTCTGGCTGTTCCACATGAAGCCTAAATAACTCTTACTGAAGAGGTCACCCTGACCCAGAGAACTGTAGTTTGCCCTGTAAAACAGCTGGAAGCATCTGTAATAACAGATCTTAGGTATGTGTGTGCTGTCCACCAAACACATGCTCTGGATGGTGTTATTGTGCTGATAAAATTGTTTACTGAAAGAACAATCCAAACATTTAAACATAATTCATTTATTAAATATTCATTTGTCTAAAAAAATTCCATTATAAAGTAGTAAATAAAATAAAAACAAATAATTGAATGCAAATAAAACAGCAAATGATAAAAGCAAAATAAAGAAGGACAAATTCCAGCTTGTTTCTGTGGGGTGGGGGAAAAGGGAGACCATAAACCCTACCCACAGCAGTCCACACACCAGCTCAAAAAGCAAATCAGACAAGAATTGCAGTTCTTGATAACTCACCTACAACAGAGCCTAAATGAAATATAAGCAGCACATGTTGCTTCTGTACTGTCTCAGTACAGTGGGAGTCAGTGCTGGGTAAAGTACCTCTAAGAGAAGTCAGCCACTCCTTTTACTTACAAAAAAGTGCTCCTCAAGCATTCCAGTCTGTACCAGTACAGCTATTAGACAATTAGTTGGCTACTAGACTAGATATTAGGAAGAAATTCTTTACTGTGAGGGTGGTGAGACACTGGAACAAGTTGCCCAGTAAGGCTGTGGATGCCTCCTCCCTAGAAGCATTCAAGGCCAGGCTGGATGGGGCTCTGAGCAACCAGATTAAGTGGGAGGTGTACCTGCCTATAGCAGGATAGTTGGAACTAAATGGCCTTGAGGGTCCCTTCCGAGCCAACCATTCTATGATTCACTTTACTGGTCACATCCTGATACAGAAGAACTGACTGTATTTTAAGCTTCTTTTTCTTTCCTCTCACCCAATTTCAGCCCCTTTTCACTTTGCTAATGAATAGGGACACCTTTTTTCGAGTACATCTTGAAAGATGAAAGCTTAATTTATGAGAGCATGAGTGTATAGGGCTCTTCAAATCATTTCTGGGAATAAATGAATGAGGGAAAGTGGGAACTGGAAACAAGAAACTGGTCAAGAGGGGACAACAGAAGAGAAAAAGGAGGTGAAATAAGAATTTCAAAAATAAATGAAATATTCATATTTCTCTAATGTTTATCATGAGTTTCAAATATTTTTAAGTGTGATAAGAATATGAACTAGACACTTCGAAAGAAAGCAGGAGAGAACTGCATGAGCTGACATTAAAGTTTGAGCAAACCACCCTGCCAAGCCCATACAATACCTAACATTGGACATTTAAAACAAAGTGAGCATTACTGGTTCTTCTGTAAATAGATATTGAATAAGTCAGACTACATAAACTGGACTGAAATATGATGCAGGTAGCACACGCACACCAAAAAATAAATGTAGAGAGAGATAGCAAAATAGTAAAAACAATATAGGAACCAAGAATATGAAATAAGTAGTGAAAATATCAGAAAAAATATTAGAAACTGAAAAATTAGGCGAGCTCATGGGATATGCCATCATAATTTCTCTGATGCATTAAAATGAGTAGCTAGAAAACAGTACTGTTTTTTAACATTGTTAAAACCATGGTGATCTATGTCAACTCTGTGCAGATGCAGTGCTTCTGGAAGAAAACGGTCCTTTTCAGATCAACAACAGAAGGTGTCAGGCTTATTAGATATGTATCAAATGACAGCCCTGCTATTCTCGATGCTGTTAGGGGTGGAAGGCTATCTGTTCGAGATTAACATTTTAAGATTTTTCCTGTTACTCAGGAAATATACTTTCATTAATTTAGAAGTTTGTTTACTAGAATACGTTTTCTCATGTTTGCTTCCCCACAATAAATACAGACCACATTAATTTATTAACACGTAAAGTAAAAGTGCTGTTATTTTCCAGCATTGACCATTCTCTCCTTTTCTTCCTCTTCTATCTATTCTTTCCTTTATTTTCAGACTTTTCTGGACGTATGTTATTGCTAATCTCTTTGGTTAGCACCAGTTTCACTAGCTCAAACCTGTCCTGGCCACCAGCTCTGCATACATCTTTCTTTCTTTCCACCCCTGACAAAGACAATCACTGACTTAGACAGCCTTGGCAAGTTGCTAATGTTGTGGATTAGTGTGTTCTGCTTTGAGTGAAATCAGGTTCTCTGCCCTTTGGGGATAGCACAGCCATCAGGTTTAATTTAATTTTCTGATAGTTTAGCAGTCCTGTCCGTACTCCTGCAGACAACTGAGAATGAAACGCCTTTTTGACAACAGTCTTTGGCACATTCCAGGAAAGGACATGTATATGATTTTATATGAGAGAGATGAAGTCTGAGGCTATCAAACACCTAGATGGTATGACTAAATCAAACATCAAAGTGACTGATCTCAAATATAACTGGATATGTGCTTGATACACTTTACAGTGTTTCTTTTTATTATTTTCCATTTTGGCTGCATTCTACAGGACAATTTAATTCACATTTGTCCAGAAGTGAAATTGGTACTTTTTATCTTTCTAAAATGTAAATGTACAGTAAAGCTAAAGGAAATTAATTATATCATCTGAAAGGAAGAGAGGGAGGAGGTGAAGGGTGGGAAAACAAAGTGAGAGAGAGGAATTCTAATTTAGGGACCTATTGCCATGCCATTTCCCCTAGTCAATTCTTTAAGTCCACCCACACATGTCAAAGAGTTGGTGTAGGATAAACAAAAGAACTGTCCAAGTTTCTTTTCAAAACTGGTTAGATTAATGCTCTCTTTCCATCTGTAGATGAGTTACATTTCAATCTTTGCACAGACTAGGAAAGAAGGGAGTTGATGTAAAAAAAAGCTGAGCTGAGCTGATAAGCAAAAAATGTTACAATTTAAAGACCTCTTTCACAAGTGGATGACCAATATGCCAAAACAACTGAGCAAATATTTTATGGTAATAGTGAAATTTTCTGCAAATGAACTGAGATCAAATTTTTTGTCTCAGAAAATGTTTGCAGTCCTTTCCCGGAAAAGTGCATTCAAGCAGTGAGTTTCTCAATGTAAACAAATTTCCCCCATATCAAAACACTCTATTAATATTCATTAATAAAAAAAAGCAAGTATAATATTATTACCCATGAGGAGTTTTTTCAACATTCTTTACACATTAGCACCTGATAAAAACATGCAAGACATGATGTGACACAAAATTACATAGAAGTGATTGTTCTGAACAGTTTCTGGCCTTCTGTATCTTACAAGAGAACTATTGACTATAGCAGGTTGATTTAATCAGCTTTCAAACCAAATGTGCTGAAGTCAGAGGTAAAATGTTCAGTGACCTCAGTAAACTTGTGTTGAGAGTCTATAAACAAAACTAAGGGAATTAAGTTTAAAAAATTGAATGTATTAGGAGATACAGCATCAAGGACTGAGAGTAAAGACTACATAAATGACACTCTTTGATCTACAGGGAAAAAAAAATAAAGAATTTAAAAAGTCAAAATCAAACAGAGACAAAAATCAGAGATACTAGTGCAATAAGTCTCTGCATACAGATTATGCTAACAAGGAAAGAAAGTTTCATGGGAATAATGAAAGTTTCACGAAAGTTCACGGAGTAAAGCAGCTGTTTACTAGTAAAAATGACAGAACTAAAAGCCTAAGATTCAGATAGAAAATGGATTTCTGTGTTGTGAATCATAACTTCTCCTCTAGGAAGTATTAGGAAATTATGAAAAATCAGCACTAGAAAATAGTTATTGTGTATGTGTAGATAAAAAGAAGAAAAAACACTTGCTAACCCAAACTCTCCTCTTTATGCACTTCAATTCTTTCTGTTGACTAGCACAGTGGTTTGATGGCGTGACAGCTGAACCCAGACACAGAAGACGTAGGAGATCACCATCGACTACTGCTGTCCCTGTAGTGAAATGGAGGAGTTTGCTTCCTCGTTAAAATATCTTGGAGCCACAGGCTGCATAGATTAGACCGTGAGAGGTCCTGGGTTTGGTGGGTCAGATTTTCTGTGATATGTACTCCCCAGCTATGGTGACAGGGGAGGGCAGCGATAAGGTGTTGGAGTGTCCCCTGGCACAAAAAATTTGATGCCCAATTAGGTTTAGAAATAGTGACAAAGAGTTGATGCCCAATTAGGTTTAGATAAAGCTCTTCTCTGTAAACCTCAATTACCTGTGATGCCTTATGACATTCAGCGTTTACAAAGTATAATTACACAATAGTGTCTGACATTTAACGTCTATGGATAATTTAAAAGACTTCTACTTCAAAAGGGCTGCTCATGAGCAACAGTAATCACTTCAATTAGCTTGGCACCATTACAATGTAACAAGACCATTTGACTGCCTATTAGAACCAGCCAAGCTCTTCAAGTGTGTTAATTTAGCAGTCATTGCTAATTTCTGGGCTTTGCTACATTTGCATAGGAAAACATAGTCTCTTAGCCAGAAAGGGAGTTTCGTTCCTGAAGCAACTTCCTATTCTTAGTGAGATTTTTATGATGTTTTTGTTTTCAGCCAGAAGCATATTTCAAACAGTGAACAACTGAGAGAAATGTTTCTGATTCATCTAGGGAGTTTTTCAGAATCTAGGTCCAAATTATTAACATAGTTTGCAAACGTTTTAAAGCTGCTCATGATAAAACAGATCCGTTGGATAAATAATAAAAATAATAATAATAATAAAGATTTTACATCCCTACCATTTCTGGTTTATGTGGTATTCAAGAATTTGTCCAAAGTGTCTATCCAATTTCTTAGGGTTTTCCCCTGAGTTAATGGAGTTTTCTGTAAAAATTAGAGGCAAGTCAGGGTTCTCATCGTGTATTATTGGAACCAGGAATAGGCAGAATATTACATCATCAGTGTCATATCTTTCTTTTCAAGCAATTCTTAATATATTGTAGGATATTCTGCACAAGCAGAAAACCTCCATAAAGGGGAAGAGTTCTCCAGAGACCAGTCATAACATCTTAGTAATTCCCTTTAAACTCCTGGGACAAATCAGAAGAGTAAAGTGCAAAGAAATCAGGATTATTTGTGCCTGCAACTGAGATTATGTAAAATAGGTTGACTACTGGCTACCAATAAGATCTAAAGCTTCAAATCCTATAAAGCAGTTAGTCCTCAAATAGAAAGATTAACATTAAAAAAAATAATAATAATAAAAACAAAACAAGATTGTATAGACAGTATCAAGTCTAACCCTCCTTGTAAACAATCTTAGCATGAATGTGGCAATGCACATGAGTATTGAATCACCTTTTTATTACTCAAAAGACTTTCAGTGCAGGTGGTCAGCATGTGCTACCCTGCCATTAACTCAAGTATGTCTTTTCTGTGGCTTAAGGGAAACTTCATAATGTCATCACTGCCTTCAGTTGCAGTGATGCTAAATTTTTTAAACACTACTGAATAGAATGCAATAAATGTGGCCTTTGTCTATAATTCTTAGTATTTCTGCAAAGCTAGAGTTTAACAAGGTATCAAGAAGAAAATCCCTAAAATTAGGAAGATTCTGACAAAGGGACAGCTGAAGAAAAAGCATCCCAGATCACCTAGGCCTAGGGCTGCATCCCTAGTTTTACCCTGAGGATAGAAGTAGTACAAAACAAATTTATACCACATAAATATCACTGAAATCTGTTCAGCTGAAAAGCCTAGGAGGATTAGAGTGGATAGCAAGCTGAATACAAGTCAAAAATATGGTCTCATCACACAAGAAGACAAGTCTCATGGAGAGGCTTGTTATGTTAGGAGTTTGGCAAGAAGATGGAGGAAAATTATCTTACCTGTATATAAATATATAGATAAATATATATATATCTTTGACATTGCTAAAGTTGCACCTAGAGTAGAGTGCTCATTCTTGGTACTATTCTCTATATTATAAATCCATACAAGGTTCTTTTTAAAATCTTAAAGGTTAACACTGAAATGACTACTAAATCTCTCAGGTATGTTCCTTCAGTCAGAAATGCATATAAAAGTGAGATTTTATGAAATTCCTGCCTCAAGCTACTGTGTATAATGACAGAGTTTTCTCTTCTTTTACATAATAGGAGTTAGGAAGATTGCCAAAGTCACATATGAAGAGTCACTTAATTTCCACAGGCTTCCAGTGAAAGGTTGCCTCTAACCATTTCCATGCACCCATAGGAATTCCTTAAAGTCAGATGGGTATCAAAAAGAATCGCACTGCTTTTGAGTTAAAGGCTTGGCTACTTGAAAGTTGTAGAACTGAAAGGCATGCAGGGAGGTTTCTTCTAAAAACTGAGATGAGGTCACTGTCCTGATCACATGCTCTCATCCACATCATAGCACACAAATGAGAGAAAGAATTCTTTAAAATTACTTTGGAGTGGTCAGATGGGGAATGCAGACAGAATTTAGTGGGGAAAAAAAAAAAAATATATATACATATGTACCATTTTCCCTTCAAAATTGTTGTTCAAACAGTATAATTGCATTGGGTGTGTTTCTAAATCTCAAGAAGTTAATATTAATTTCTATCTTATTTTCAGATATACCATAAAATTTTAACAAGGGTACCAAAGCATTACAGTTGTAGAATATAATACATGAAATGCACACAAGTTTGCAGAAATATACAGTCTTTGTCTTTTCCTAAAAATAGTAGTTACCAGCAACCTCTGGGTCTTAAAAGTTCTTAAAAGAGCATATTAACATAAGCTTCACACAACAGAACACATTAATCAAGAAATTCCTGCCATATGAAGGAAGTTTTTTGGTAACCCAGAGCTAGAGGAGTACTTTTTCTTTGGTATTTTGCCTTCAGCATTTAAGGTAAGATATGCAAGAGCTGAGAAAGGGAACACGGCTGGTCCCAAATGATTCCTTCACCGATAGCCTGATAAATCCATAAACCCAATATGCAAGGAGAGCCAAGACTGCAATAAATTGGATAAGATTACACCTCTTATGAAACCTAGGACAAAAAAAGAAATGCAACAGATGTTTTCTTCCAGTTCTACAGCATAACAAACATAGCTTGCACAAATTACAAGACCTGCTCTGAAAAATACCACAGCCACTGGATTCCAGACCAAATTTTCCTCTTTCCACTTCCTTTTTAATACTCTTCTGCAAAGTAATGTAACTCTGTAGCAGATAATTCGGATTTTTTTTAAGAGATAATAGTTCTATTGTGTCTTTCATAGGAAAAACCAAAGCCATATCTTTTTCTTCATTTATTTTATTTTCAAAAGAAAGAACTGTGGTAGAAACAATTATATACACAACCAAGAAACAAGACCAGTGAATGTCTAAAGAGGAAAGAATATACCAGAGTAAAACTGATTAATCAGCAAAATTTTTATGAGAAGAGGGCATCTGACATATCTGTTCAATATTGGAAATCTTCTTTAATTTACTCACTGTAACAACTCTCACAAACCTGCATCTTTTATAAGAGACAAGGCTCATCAGGACAGCATTTTACAAATTTCTCTGCTGCCCTTCTGGCATGTATGTCCACTTATTTCTTACAATAAACCTGCCAGTTTATGATTGCTCTTTTCAGCACAATTTTCATGGAATCGTATGCTCATCTTAAGGTCATGCTCATTGCACTCCCCTAAGGTAATTTGTTTGGCGTGGATGGGGCCTCTCCTGTTCTTGTGGTCTTTTTATTCACATGGCCAGAACCTAATTTCATCTACGTAGCAATTTTCTCACTCTACTGTAATTTCCATTCTGACTTCTCAAAGCTCTCTGCAGACTTCATGAACTTATGCCACCTTACCCCTTACTGGCCTTCAGAAGTGGGGAGACTGTGACAGCCAGTCTGAGCATCCTGCCTGCAGCTGCACAATAAGCCTGAAAGAGAAGCAAGAAATGAGCCTGGATCAAAATATCTTATGCTTTATTGAACAGAATGGAGGAGGTTTTGATGAATCTCTGTATGCATGAACTTTTTACTTCCAGCTCACTCCATAGGTGAAAGTGGTTCACTGGGTTTTATTTTCAAAGGTTTATGTGTCTGTAAAAGACATGACAAAAGACCAGAGAGATGGGCAGCAAAGAGAACAAGCCAAATCATTAGACACAGTCGCAGCAGCAATTGTAATGTAACCCTGCAAAAACGGGATTTGGGGCAGAACAATGGCTAGAAAGGTGACAAAGCCATAAGTAAAGAAATTGCCTCCTGCTGTTCAGCTCCTACTGCCCTGAGGGAAACAGGACTTTTATTTGCTTTTCAAATACACAAGACTATGACAAAAATACCTGTTTCTGTCTTAGGTTTCTCATATTCGTTTTTTTCCCAATGTCTGAGCTTAACAACCCAGAAAGCAGCCACACTCGAATGTAAATCATTAGATTATTAAATATTATGGGACAAGACAAACTCTTCGCTCATACTTTCATAAGAGAATTTTCATAGACAAATGATGTGGGGAGACTAATATCTCAATGTAAATGAATCACTTTTTCACTATTAGACCCTACAGGCAATTATTGCTGTCTTTAACTTTTTTATCTCCTTTCTTCAGTCATTCCAGCATACATTATCAGACATCTCCATCTCAGAGTCCCAGCCCTTCTCTTCAGAACTTTTCATAAATTTGCCATCTCAGGAAAACTTTTTTTTCTTTTCTCTGCTGTACTCCTTGCCAAGACAACATACCCTTCAACTCATCTCAAATAAGGATGTTGTTGTCTTCAACAACCCAGAGAAGAAGGACATTCTTTTTCACATTTTTTTTCCCCCATCCCAAGGAAAGAGACAAGATAGACCACATTTTCCTTTCTTTTCTTTCATTCCACTCCCAGGTGGGGATGGTGTTATTTCCTTCCACAGTTGGTGTGTGAAGAGAGGCTGTGTTCCAAACCAAAACCCCAGCCTCTGATCTTCCTCAAGCTCTGTCTTTTTGTGCAACATAAACTGGTATTATATTCATTCCTTCCACACAGCTGGAAGACACCAAAATGTTCAAGAGTTCCTGAATCACAGTAGAAGCATTGCTGTGAAAGGCATAGCCATATTTTGTATGCTGAACAACTTAAGCCATCCCTAGTACAGAGATCAAGAGAAGCATGTTAGGCAATTGGCACTGGCTGATTGATTGCTGTGGGTCACATTTAACAGCTCACTGATCTGATAACACGTGACCTTTTACTTCCATAAAACCCCCACCAGGAATATTGAAGGTGAACAGTGCTGCTAAACCCAGTTTTCTACATCTCCATAGGTACGATTCTGTATACAGTTTAGGATAGCCATGTGGAAGATTTCACCACCATCCTCCCATCTGGAGTCCAAACTACATGACTACAAAATTAGCTAAGTGCTAAACAAAACCTCTCAACCTGGTAATAGCCAGTGTTAATTTACTGACTCCCACTCTGTTAAAGCTTTTCAGCAGCAGGCTGGAGAGAAAAACAGTCTTGTTCTTGCCTGCAGGGGTGTTTTGATCAGCTGAAACTTTATCTATACTGACAAGACAGTAGTGAGCAAGTGTCAGAGCATTTTTATTCAGATCACCAGCACACCTTAGAAGCGCTTCCTATATCTCTTGAGGCAAAACAAACAAACAAACAAAAAAAAAAAAAACACCAAACAAACAAACAAAAAACCCTCGAAATTTAGTAATAATAACTAAAAATAACAAGAACTAGTCTGATTACCCAGTTATAACAATGGCTTAACATCCAACGACCAGGATATGACCCAAAATAATATGACCTCTGCCCTTTCAAAAGAGAAAAACCTAAGTCAGAGGCCTTGTGCATGTCTTTGAAGGAGTGTAAAGGGTATAGTGCTTGTCTGTGAGAGCCAGAGGGAGAAGAAAGTCAGACTACTTCAATCCAAAAAAAGAAATAGGCAAGCAACGAATAAAATATATATGAAGAGAATCGATTTAATTTAATCACTATAAGTAAGTTGTAAAATCACTTCATCACTTCATGTCAGATGAAATATTTAACAGTTTGCCCAGCCCTCTCCTGTTCTTTCAGCTGAGGTGACACAGAGCATCTTTGTCAGCGGAGATGCCATCTGTCCACAGCTGATCAGCTTATCCCTGATGTGGGTCAGCATGCCCTCATAAAAGAGAGGGGAAAATGAAAAATAAATGCACTGATTTTACACCAAACACACCTGAACCACATTGTAGGAGGAAAGGCAAAGATGTCCCAGAAAGAGGTACAAAAACAAGAAGTAATTTAAAAGCAGCTAGCAGAAACCTGTAGGACAAAAGACCCTACTGTAAACATAAATTTCTGCAACAACTCCTGTTGAAAGGATTGGAAATCAGTGCAAAACTGACTTATAAAATTGCCTTAATTTTCTCCTAGAAAGAAAGCACTATGAGAGCAAATCAGAACTTTATTATATTGCTGTTCTTTCCAGCACACCTCACTGAGGAAAAAAGCAGCACATAATGAGCTCATTTTTACTTTATAGACTTGACACAAGACAGTGAAATTCAAAGACTGACCACTTAACTAAAAATCCTACAATGTGCACCATTAAAACATCAACAGAACATGACCCTCTGGTCCAGTACATCTTAAACATGTGCAGTGCACTGGATGATATTAGCTTATGTCTCACTACATAAACCACTGTACATAAGGTGGGGATATTTTAAGGGACTTCAAATCCCTTAATGAGTGGGTACTGCCAAAGTTTAAGTCTCAGATGATATAAATACTTTTGATATTTCAGCGTACTGTTCTTTAAACATGGATAAAGTGGTTAAGAACATACTGCACAGTAAGACCTAACATATGATTATTCCAAAATTTTAAAAGCCTCACACAAGAAATTGAGCTCCTTTGCTCTAATAAAACCATTCCTCCCTGTAAATATCTAATATATAATCACAGCTGGGATCCATTCCAGCTGTCATGCCAAGAGATTGACATTTCATGGGTTAATGCACATGCTCTTTATAATATGCCAAAGGTAAAGAATCATAAAAGTCTAAACTTAACAAACAGACAATATATATATTTAGTAGAACTCAAAACGATGCTATTTGTAAAGTTGCCTTAACACTAGCCACCTCTGAGGTAAGTTTCTTTCTGAAACCCCTGCCCTCCTGGCAACTTTCTTATCCCATGTTCTCCATCTTTAAAAACTTATGATAATGTATTTTTCTGTAGCTATTACCAAAGGCAAAACCAGTGCACCATCAGTGAGGACTGTCTGTATAGAGCAGCTGGTGGTCCTACTTAAGAAATTCTCAGGTACCTACAATCTCACACTAGACCCATTAAGTGGCAACTGAAATTCAGTGTTGATAAGCACAAGATGGAAACTTTTAAGGAAAAACCCCTTGTATGTGCATACATACACATAGTGAGAGACTCCACTTTCACTCTGAAAAGATCTTGGACTCATTCTGGATGGTTTACTTAAAATGTCAGTTCAAAGGCAAGAATCAAAAGCTCTGGAAACCAGGTCAGTGTCAAGCTCCTGGCATCCAACTGAATGACAAGAATTTAACAGGTTTTTTTTTTTCAGGAAGAAAACAAAATCTTACAGCCTGATGGCAGTGCTCCCACTCAAAGCCAGAAGAGGAGTTCATTTGAGGCCTATGCTGTCCTCATGGGTCAGAACTCACAGTCCATATAAGCTGTTATTCTGTTTCTGACTCTTAGCATTACATGGGTATGTACGGTTTATTCTTTAGTTGTTTGATATTGGAACTGGGAAGATCTTAGTTTAATAATTCTTCTCAAGTATTTTTTATCATTAGCTGCAGTAATTCTGAATGTTCCTGTTAGCTACCAGTGTCTTACCCTTTTTGTGACTCATGATAACTTTTGTTTCAACATCCTCTAATTGCAAAGAATTTGCAATTTTAATTAATGTGGTATGAAAAGACATTTCCTTCCCTTTGTTCCTAACACACAGTAGAATTCAACTTTAATGAATCAGATCTCAATCTGCATTACTAAAACACCAGTTTTTGCCTCCATTTCCAAATATATATTTCTAGCATCAGTCTCAGTCTTGTGGATTTCAAATCCAATTCATTTAAATTCAACCATTTTTAGTCAAGAGACCTGAAAGATTTTCTTTGTCCTGTTTCAAATTTTTACCAAATATTGCCAAAAAAAAAAAAAAAAAGACCAATCCACTCAAGTTCTGAGTGGTTTAACCCATTGATTTTTCCCATTTTTTTTCTTTCCCACACCTTCACCCTGTCTACAAATTAAGAGTTCAGTGAAAGTGTTGTTCTTCTAGAGTAAAGTTTATTGACTGCAGAACAGCTTATTCCAGAAGGACTGTTTAGCTAAGTAGACAAGATGTTATTTATCTAATCAGAGATCTTTTTCTGTTTATCTTATGTAAGGCACCACAGAACAGGAGAATCAAGTACAACTTGAGGTAATGATCTGAGTTTTTCCTAAATCACAACCAGGCTAATAGCCAGAGCTCTGTCTAATTCTGTAATATCTTCAGTGGAGTTCCCACTCCCACCAGCAGAATTCTGTTAGACTGGTAGCATTTTTGCTACTTCCTTGGCTGCAGTCCTGTTTTGCTTGCTATTAAGTGTATTTTGGGTAAGAGAGTAAGTAAGAGAAAAAAAAAAAGAGTGTTTTATTCTGTATTTATGTTTGTCCCATCATTTTCACCTGCTAACTCTCATCTCCAAATTGAACATCAGAAATTCTTGCTGTTTTGTTTATTGCACCTGGATGTTTATAA
Source organism: Phasianus colchicus (assembly GCF_987193195.1). NCBI lineage: Eukaryota > Metazoa > Chordata > Aves > Galliformes > Phasianidae > Phasianus > Phasianus colchicus. The sequence continues at coordinate 53,898,057 of NC_143476.1, forward strand.
GCAGAAAGTCCTTGGCCAGCCTGTTCTGGAGTCTCTCGTGTCTGTCAGCAGAGAGAAATTTCACTGGCTTGAAATGGATTATTAGTCTTCTTTTAATTATGACATAACATACATCTCACAGGCAGAGACTCTGCCTCACCCTGTCTTATCCAGAGATGAAAATATTTCATCTTCAAGAAACTGTGTGTGTGTGCACATAAGTATATATGCTATATGGGGTAGATATGTGTAGTATTTACACAAATACAAGTGAAAAGTGTCAGCTGCCCAGAAATTTTTAAAGGCAGTCAGTCAACCTCTGAAAGTCCCAGTCTCCTGTCAGGAGAAGGATATAGGGTCAGAGTAATCTGCACAGGGAAGAACAGAGCAGGAAATCTGGGCAGAGGCCCAGACGCAGACTCAGCCAAGCAGTGGCCGGGCCACCACAGCCCCTCAGCCACCGCAGTGAGCATGGCCTGCATCCTCGGGCATTCTTCCCAGGTGAGAGGCATGCAGCGAGTGGTATCGCCAGCTCTGCCAAACAGACAGAAAATTAATATGCCTGCTCCCCAGCTTAACACCGTGCAAATAAACCCGCTGCCTGTCATCTTGCAACCTCATAGGCAGGAGGCAGCAGCTGGGGCAGCCACCGGTACATGCTGTCTGACAGCACCCTCTCTAGAGGCCTGATATTATTACAGCCCGCACCTCACCCTTCATGCATTGAATTAACTTGTTCTGACTGCGTGACAGCTCTGACGAGTGCCCACGCCGAGGCCAGGAGCTGGGGTCACATGCTGCTGTCACCAGCTGTACCACTAACACTAGGCAAAGCCTTGTCAGGGGAGATAAACTCCTCCCAAGACAGATGTAAGTGACTCAACTCATGGCACAGGTTTTGCGGGCTTTGTTCAATTCAAGGAGAGGAACTTCTGACAGGAAGGCAGGAAAGTGTGTATATGAGCTTGTACACAGGGAGAGGGATGCTGTGGCAGGCTAGCTGGGCTGTCCAGGCACAAGCAGGAGAGCTGGCAGGACTTCTCCTTGACTACCCCAAAAACAAACTCATGAGCAGGGCAAGTTAGTTTCCAAACGATGTTTCCCTGCTTAAGCTAGCAGTCATGGCCTGCTGCAGCAGCCAGCCTCTTTGGAGGCATAACATGCTTCAAACACCTATCAGGTCCTGAAGAAAAATGGCTGGATGTTCAGCACTGCATTCATCCCCTTTACTGATTAGCCTACATCCTAAATGTAAGGTCTTCTGCCAATTTTGCTCTGATGGTGCTGTTAATGTAAGCTCCTGCAAGACACTGCCCACCATGCAGTTTTAGTGGACTTTACTCCAAGGCTTTATGGCATGTAAACAGAGTTTTTGCCCTCTTCTTTTCAATAACAGAAAGTTTTCACTATATTTGCAATCTACGTTAAATTATCAAGGGCCTGATTTTGCTCCCTGTATTATTTACCACTGAAGTACTAGATGATGGAGACATACGGCTTTTTTTTCCTACTCAAGTGAAAACATTCAGCTTACCAAGCATGTTTGATCAGGACGTATTGAAGTCACTTGCTGGAAATAATGTACACTTTGGAAGACATATTTAGTCCAGATATGGTCTGACTGCTTTACATTTTTGCAGCGACACAAAGATTTTCCCCCAGGTTAAACTCCTATGCAAATGGAAGTTACAGCTGCTATATATTGCCAGCATAGCACAAAACAGCAGGAATATGCTGCTTTGGCTAACTATTTGTTGACCTTGGGAAAAGGAAGGATACACTCAAAACAAGTAGCATGTTATTTTTTAAAAAATCTTCTTTTTTCCACCATAGCTCTGCAAATGAATATACAGGCTGAGTAGATAATGGTTTGAGAGCAGCCCTGTGGAGAAGGAATTGGGGGTGTCAGCTGATAAAAAACTCCAAGTGAGCAGGAAATGTGTACTTGCAGCCCAGAATGCCAACCATATCCTGAGATGGCCAGCAGATTGAGGGAGGTGATTGTGCCCCTCTACTCCCACGAGACCCCAGCTGGAGTATTGTGTCTAGTTCTGAAACCCCCAACACAAGGACATGGAGCTGTTGGAGCAGGTCCAGAGGTGGGCCACGAAGATGATGAGGGCTGGAGGACCTCCGTTATGATGACAGACCTAGAAAGCTGGAGCTTGAAAGTTCCAGTTACTTTGACCAACCTGGTCTAGCTGGAGGTGTCCCTGTCTATATAGCGGGGGACTAGGTAATCTTAAAGGTCCCTTCCAAACAAAACCATTCTATGATTCCATTAACATCCCTGAAAAGGGCGTCAGCCTAACTGGCATACATTCTAACATTTGCAGAAAAGTCAAGGAGTCAACAGGTTTATCACCAGAAGCCTCACTCTGTAAGCAGCATCAGCTGGCTATGACCAGTGGGATTGCATGGGTTTGTTCTTGCCTGTGCCACATGCTTTTCTGTAAATATCAGAAATAAGAGAGCTTTCAAAGCTTTATCTTCCCTGTAAAATCCACGTCACTGAACAAACAATAAGCCTCTTTCTGCTTATGTTTAAAACCATACTTGACAACTGGAGCCTTGTATTTTAGTTAATTGATTTAAAGGCTTCTTTGTCAGTTGGTGCTTCATTTTTGTTTTTTAAGCTTAATACGCATATTAGTCTGAAAAGTAACTTGGGTCAAAATATTGCCAGAATAGTAGCAGAGGAATTTCTTACAGTAGCAGTACAACTCAAAATTCAGAGCCAGATATCTAAAAGATATTTGATAATAGACTAAATATAATAGTCTATTATATTATATTATTATATTATTATAATATAATGATAATATAGTCTATTATACTATTATAATGTATTGATATTAGAGAAAAGACTAAAAGAGGCTTTGTTTTTTGGTGGTATAATTTTTGTTTTCTGTTTTTGTTTTCACAATTTTTGTTGCTGTTGGGGGTTTGTTTGTTTTTCTTGTTCTGTCAGAGCTGCATACAGTAGGTGGTAGAAAAGAGCTCAAGAAAACAACCCCCCTTCATAACAAGTTACGATGTCAACCTAATGGCTAGTTCTAGCTTGCAATGAACAAAAGAAAAATGAAAATTAAATGATTATTCTATTCATTTACAAGAATCCCTTGATTTTCAGGGGAAAATCTGATGACAGTGAAATAGAAGCTCCAGTAGAGGAAGAGATTGTTAGTGTATTTTTTTTAAAGCTTCTTTTAGCAGGTATTCAGTTCTATGGGCTTAGTAAGTTGTGATCATTCTTAATACCTGCCCAGCAGAAAATATATAACTTTGCCTTGATCCCTTTAATACTGATCTTTCTTCTTTTTCGGCTTTCTTCTAAAATAAGATATTCCTTCTTGTTTGGGTAGACAATTTTATGGCTAGTCATTATGTTTATGTAAAAAGTCCCTTCAATGTCACAGAATATATGTATGTGTCCAGTGCGTCCAACTGAAAACAGAATATGACCAAAAAACTAACACACCAACTTTTTCTGCCACTATATTACCTTGATACGGTCCAGATATTCCTGATTCAAATTTAGCACTCAGGAGATATAATGCACCTGGTCTGTACTCCATTTAAGATATCATTCTTGGTATAGGCCAGCTTGCCCTCCAAGTCATCGTTCTATTTCTGCCAGCTAGCAGCTATGAACTGCTGCTACACTTTAGAATCAGAAATAACTAAATGGAGCAGCCTCCATTTCATTCAGCAGTGATCAATCTTCTGGTTATCATGATTTTTAAGTGCCTGCAATCAATACAAGGTTTAATTATTGTACAGCCTTTATTGCAAAACTCTCCAACTATGATAGATCTCCTTGATCTCTGATTATTTTCTGCCTACAATGGTTTCCAGACAGAAAAAGTCTTCTTGCTTTTTACATGTGAATCTTCAGAAACAATTTTTGACCTAAAGCAAAGGAAAAGTGCAATACTGATAGTATAGTGTAACTCACATTGTCAGTGAACAGAAGCAGAGTTTTGCAAATGTCCAACAACGACTGTACAGTGAATTTGAAAACTTCACTTTTTTAATCCTAATTCCAAAGAAGATGGAAACATATATGTTGTAAAAGAAGCTAGACATCTAAATAAATAAATAAATAAATAAATATTGTACTAGGTCCAGCAGTGACAGTGTTCATTTTCTTCGTAGTAGCCCAAATGATGCTGTACTTTGGATCTGTGACAAAATAATACTGATCCATCCAAGCATGAGTATTTAACCATGATAAAAAATAAAAATAAATAAAAATAAAAATAAAAATAAAAATAAAAATAAAAATAAAAATAAAAATAAAAATAAAAATAAAAATAAAAATAAAAATAAAAATAAAAATAAAAATAAAAATCTAAGTTAGGACTCTGAGCAATAGAATATGGCTGCTGTAACTCGAATTCGAGATTTTGTTCCTACTCCATGCAAGTAGGAGCACCCCTACTTGCAGATTCTGCACAGCAGAAGCAGATTGCTGTATCTCAGCTGCTCAGTGCAGAGATCTCTCAGCGACAGTTTCAGAGAGAAGAGAATAACACTTCATACAAAGTTCCTCTTGCTGTTACATGTAGTTGCCTAAGGATTTAGCCAGCTAAGGTCCTAAAGCTGCTGAAAGAGGGCAAATAAGATTAGTAGCTGCTCTACTGTTGGCATCTACCCACTCAGCAAACCCCTGGGTTACTTTACCCTATTAACTTTTTGTCCTTCAAATCTTCTGACCTGAGAGGATGCCTCCCAGGTGCCCTATTAGAGAAATTTCACAAGGTTTCTGATACTCTGGTTTCACCAAGTGTTTCATTTCATTCAGGGGAGGGAAATCTGATGTAGGGTTAATTCTCTGTGTCATCTCACAGAGCCTTAATCAGAAAACCAGAGTGTCCACAGCCATGTTATCTTGATATGCATTCATTTTAAACATATATTTACAGTAGGAACACTTTGTATGACGATATTTAACAACTGTGTTGCAATCTGCATTAACCTAATCAGTAAGGCAGTAATTCATATTCCGGTTCATTTTGTAACTGAGCTCGGCAACACGTGGTTTTACAAACATCCACCATAAAACAATAAGAAAACATAAAAAATAGTGCTTCTAATATTTTTACTCATAGCTAAAGACTCTCAAGCACCTAAATTTCATTGGATTATGTTACAAGCTTAAATATTTCAGGGTTCCCAGCATGACACCTGGACCCCCCAAAAATGCTGTAATTATGCCTATTAATGAAATTTTCTAAATTTCTATAAAACTGGAGCCTTATGGTGAAGTCTTGAATGTCAAAACCTCTTTTGCACCTCTGAATCTTATTCAGAATCTGGCCTTGCTGAAACACTTCCCAGTAAATTAGGCTGAGATAAGCTATGCAAATTTTAGATCATTAAAGGGAAGGATAGCTTTACGAAAGAATGTAATTTGTTACACCAGTAGATGAGAGCATAAAAAAAATCCTTAGCATGAATTATGTAAATTTACTTTTGAAATAAACAATTTATTAGAATAATCATGGTGCTCAAGTTAATATCTGATGGCTATCCCAGTTATATCAGGTTCAATATACACCAGTAAAATCTTGGTATAGAAAAATAAATGATTAAGAATTTTCAGTTTGTCTTTTCAGTATGTAAAATCAGATCTTTTCTGTTTTCCAAAAACAATAAAAAAGAAAAGTTTAAAACTGTAATGCTCACACTCATACACAGATACCTCCTACTTCAAATCAGAGATATATAGTAGTAATCTTCATACTTCTACAGGGTATTCAATTTTCTCCCACTTTGAGATGTAAGATAGGAAAAACTCCCTAACAAATGCTGGTACATCTCTTACAAAAAGAAGATAGGATATTTCTCTTCTTTTTCATAGTAACAGATCACATATTTCCAGAAGCTTGCAGTACTTATGTTATTTAGAAGCTATGTATAACAGACAGAAGCAATGTCTACCTTTCTTCTCCGATTTTACTCTCACGCATAAACAATTCATATAATATTTGCAAATATTTCCTCCCTTTTCTGATTTTGAAGGCAAAATAAGGATATAAAACAAATACTTTTCTTCTCAACGGAATGTGAACACACGAGTAAGTAAGTATGGAGAGCAATTAATTTACCTTTATCACCTTGTTTGTAAGTTACAGGACCCTCTCATTACATTTTGATTACATCTACAATTAATCTGATGCCAAATGTTGTTTCCATCACCTTCCCACTGCTTCTTTTCACTTTTCTTCCTCTTTCTCCCCTTTGTTTTTTTTAACGGCTTATAAACATTTCCTGTTGTATACTGGCTGAGAAAGCTCTCTCAAACCTCAGGTGAAAATCAGTAAGTTATAGTGATTCATAAAAATAAGCCTGAGATCATTATTATTCAATTATTTCTGGATCGGTGGAAAGGCTCTTAAGGAGCTGGAGGTTTCTTCACTAATATTTATAATCTGCACTGAACGATGCTAATGAATGAGTGGGTGTACATTAGGCTAAAATGCAGTGATATTTGATTTATACAAAGTCCAGGTCTGACTGGTAATGCTAAATCCATTAATGTGTCTCTTAGATCTGCCTTAATGTACTTCCCTGCATACAATAGACCTTAAACATTTTCATTCAACCAGCTTTTCATTACTGTTTGATTATTTTTCTTTATTACATCATCCTATGATACATGAGACTTGTAATACTTTGAAAAATAGTACTTTATTAGAACTTCACTTGTCTTAAAATTTCTCAGCATTTTTAGTAAAAAGTAACAAACTTGTACTAAAAGTATAAGATAAATTCAAAACTACCTAAGTAAGCTAATATATAAAACCAAGATGCTCAGGGAAGAAATATACATTTGATCTTGAGGGAAAATAAATTCACAAACAGTTTACATTTGGAAGAATAAAAGATACTATGTTTACTGAAGCTGTCATCTTCTGAGTGTCTCCAAAGGGGGAATGTTTTTTTCTCCAGCTCAGAATTTTGTGCACCTGGAAAAAAAAAAAAAGAAAAAAGGGGAAAAAAAAAGGAAAAAAAAAAAGGTAATTGGACAAAAGTTTATATAGGAAAAAACAGTGCAGGAAGAACACATAGGAAAACATCAACTTATTAGCTTCGAATTCAAGTCAGGCAATACGCAGCAGCAAAGACTACTGAGTATAAAAGACATAATCTAACTGCAGCATTTCTTCTCATCTACAAGTTTTCCACTCACAACAGATACAAACCCAGCCTAGGACTGCCAACTCAATGTAGGGTAAATTTCTGATGCTGCCTCCATGCAATACTTACTTTTATTTTGCCTCAGAATTTCTGCTGTTGATGGGAGTCAAAGAGAGTTACTCTGACAATATTTAGTTATCATTTTCAACCATTTCTGCTGAAAAAGTAAGCAAAAAATTGAATCTTGTAAACTTTATTTTACTTTATTTATAAATTCATAAAATGTGGTTCATTGTGAAGAGATTCCTCTGCAGGAGATGTTAAACAACACACTTTTCTCACATTCCCAGAGTTTTTACAGCCAAATACTTTATTCAGTTAAGCCAGCAGCCACATCCTTGTTCAGGCTCTTATGGAGAGTGCTCCTGATATTTTGGCCTTCTGCTTTTGCACAAGCATTTTCTTGCCCACATGGATGTCCACGAGATTTTCTCAATCCAAATCCCAAATAGTGTATTATGGGTTTTTGTTTGGGTAGCAATAGAATACTGGTTGCCTGCTGTTTGCGTTAAATAAAGATCAACAACAGAATTTAGCATTCTCTGTACAACCAGTGTTGTGCAGTATATGTTAGAGTCTGAATGCCTTCCCAGCAATGAAAAATGACTAGAAGTACACCTTTATCAAATCCCTGGGGATTTCTTTTCAGCTAGAGTATACAAAACCAACTTTATACATAGAACAATTTATCTCTAAGAATAGGGTTTGGCCTGAAAGCCCCGTGCACTTGAATAACCCTAGCCAAACATCAAAGGGCAGCTCCCACAGCATGGAAAGAACAGTCATCAGAGCTGCCCCAAAGAACAGGGAAGCCATAGTTCTTCCAGTCCTGCTCTTGAATGTGAGCAGTTTTTGCAAACTCTTACTCAGAGTTCTGTCTGGAAAGATTATCTATCCAAGTGTATAAACTGCTGTATATTATTCCAGCACATTTGGAGAACGCTTGCAAATTTTCCTGCAACAAACATCTCCTTTTATTATGCCAGTTATATAATAATTTATGTAATCAATGACATTATGACTTTTTGTATTAAGTTTTCATATATTTACATGCTTTGTATCTTTATTTTCTCATTTCTTTGGAATCCCAGCATTAAACTCAGTTGTTCATCAAATATTCCAACCAGCATATGCAACTTCACTCTTTTTTCCTTTACCACTCTGGACTTAATAATGTGTAGTAGTTTAGACTAGTAAAAGCCTTTGGATAGATCATAGTGCAGTTCTTCCCAAGGCCAACAGTGAGTTTCTTTTAAATCAACCGCTTCAAGCTGAGTGGAATAGAAAGGGATGTGACATTTTTCTCTGTCTCTCTTGCTGTACTGGGACATTCCATTTTTTTAGTATATTATTTTTCCTGTGCTTGACAAGGTCATTTGCTTTTCCAAGCTCAAACATGTCTTCTTGACTTCTAGAACTTAGAGGTAAAAGAATAAGCAAGGCCTATTGCTACAAGTACAAAAGGCTGCTTACAGATAAATGTTGGTTCTTGATCCTGCTGCAGTGTCTCCCAGATAAGATTTCTAAATGTGCAAAATGTTGCTGTCTCTGTTTATACATAACTAACAACTAAACAACACTGATAACAGCTGAATATAGATCACTGAAGATCAGTTCTGGTCACAAAAAGAGTGTACATTAGAATCTGGAAATTTCAGTACACTCTGTTAAAGCATCATGCTCTCTAAAATAATCAGTCTTGGTAAAGGAATCCAAAGAGAATGGATTTTTGGCAACAAAACCATTTTCTCCCTGCTAGATCTGATGATTGATTTCCTGCATCTTGCTTTTCAGTGGTTAGTAAGAAAATTTCACACCAAAGGTATCAGGGAATTTTGGAGGCTCTAAAGCATATTTTTACTCTGCTGACCATGTCCTAAAAAACAAATCAACCTTAGAGTAATTCAGCAGCCATTAAGTTACACAGCCATCACAGTCTGGCCAAAGAGCTCGAGTTCAGAGGATATACCTACTAAGTCTTCCTCAACCAGAGTCCAGGATTTTAAACTTTTCACCATTCCATCCTAATTCTTAGGACAGCTTTGGATGACAAAGTCATGAGGATCTCAGGTGATCTGTCAGAGCAACATCACAGAACTGAAAATACAGGAAACTATTAAAACTTTTTTGCATAGTGAAGTTGCTTCACTCTCTTTTTAGAGGAAAGTAAATCACATGTCTTTCTGTAGACTATGCAGACACCGTCAAAATCTACAGCACTATTATTGTCAATAAAGAAATTAATGAAATAAAAAAGGAGTTATCAACAAATGTCAATGGCAGCACCTTATTTAACATCCCATCAATTATATTACTTTTAAATATGTTGGATTTGGTATGCAATCATACCATTTATTTAAACTTCTGCTCTGTGGCATGATAAAGATTATTAATTTGTCCTTAAAAACACAGACATTTCTGTATATCTCCTCCTTCAAACAAGTAGATAGTACATGGTATTAGAAAGATCAGCTAACTCTTTTTACAAGTGAAAAAAATCCTAAACAAATTATACTTTTATGAAATTAATTTCTTCTTATTACTAACAATAATTCATATGTTAGCAACAATCTAAATGGAGAAAGGTCAAGGCATAGAAGAAAAGACATAAAATCTGAGCCAAAGCAAGATATAAAGCCTGAACTATTCTCTCACCCCTTTAGAAGATCTCCCTAAGGGAATGCCAAAGTTCATTAATAAGACAGTGAAGAAAACTTGCTATGACAAGTTCCTTTGCCCACAATTAACTTGCACAGGGAATAATGTCTGGCTTTGGCTGTACTAATTCACAGCTACTGGCCTACTACCTTAGCATGGTGTGCTTTCAGAAAGACTTTCAGTGATACAAGCATAAGCACTGGTGCTTCTGCTTCTAGTAGATATTTAAAAAAGAGAAGTATCTTTCTATTAAGAATCTTTCTATTACTCTTTCTCTCAGTGCATATTTACCCTCCTATGGATTGATCCATTTTCCTGAGGAGATAACTCTTTTATTTTTTACTTGTCTGTCTATGGCAAAAAAAAAAAAAAAAAAAAAAAAAATCAGTGTGTAAAAGATTACCCTCCATTTCTGAGTGCCCTACAACTCATATTTCAGTAAATCATCATGTGTTACCCAGTGATAAAACTTTGCATTACACAAGTTTCCCCATTTGGTGCCATGGCACACCTGAAGGCTTTGGGCACAATCCAGGAGCATAGGCATTATCAAAAGAGTAGTACAAATTAAAAACAAGTCAGAATACAAGTCCATTGAGAAATTCAGGACATATTTTGTAATGTCAGTGATAAATTTGCTTACTTTAATTGAGTAGTTATTTAAAATTCACAAATTCAGTAACAAGAGGAAATGGCTTATTCACACAAAAGTTGCACTTCTCAATCTAGGAAAAAAACAGTGATTAATTTGTTAAAGAGCAAAATTAAACTCAGAGGAAAAAACAGACTTAAAGAAATAAATAGGCTGTGATAGTATATAGTATTCATTGTGTTTAAAAAGAAAAACTACCTCTGGGGGGACGAGGGGGAAGGGAAGCAGTAATAGCGTAGTCATATACATCTATACTTCAGCATGCTTTAAAGACAAAAAAAACAACAACAAAGGAGCCTTCAGATATTTATCCTGTCTCAGATTGTGATAAAAGTTTAGAAATCAAGTACTTACACAGAGAACAGCTGGTAAAGGATAATTGTTTGAGAATGCTCTTCTGCAGAATTCTCAGTAAAGAGAAATAGAACTTGATCTAAGATTTTCTCTTATGTACTTGCCAGTAAATCAGAGAGTTCCTGAAAGGTGGGCTTTCATTTTCTGAATTCTATCTCAGATTTCCAGTGACTTTCAAAGGAAATTCATCCTAAACATCCAAAGGGATGAGCATCATCATGTAAGCTATGAAAAGTTCCATGAAGTTAACAGCACAAACAAGAGATTGTAAAGATACGTATCTTAAAGTCTTTTGAACTATTGCCTTACATAGTATTTGTAGGATGCCTTGAGTTTTATGGGCAAATATCTTTATAAGATATTCAGGTAGTTCATCACCAAAAATCATTGCCATTGTTGTCATATAGACAACAATTTTTCTTCCAGCAGTATTTTATCAGTATTGTACAACTGTCCTTATTTGTCATTTTAATAATGTATTATGTTGTCCATTAAGTTGGAAAAATATTCATTAAAATTGTATATGAGTATTATTTCCAAAAGTAAAAAGTAGATCTGATTTTGCATTTGCTCTGTGTTTGTTTCTTGTATATCTTCTAATAGACCTAGATCTACTCTTCATTATATTCTATCTTTGTGTAACTCAGCTAATTTAATTAGTTAATGTATTATCTGTTAGTAAGTATAAAATGTTAAACATTAATTTCTCTTCAGAGGTACAGAATGAGTTTGGACAAGAGAGCAGATTCATTGAAACAGTAAGCCTCTGGGGACACATAGGACTATACCTGCAGAATTAATAGATTTCTAGTTCCAGCAAGGTTCTTCAATCTCAATGTTTCTTGTTAAAATTGTTAAACACTTTTATTGTTTCAGACCGTACTGATTCCAAGAACTTGAAAACTTTCAATGTTGTCAATTAAGCTCTGTTTGCCCACTGCCAGTGAAACCTCACCCAGTAACTGGTTTTAAGCATTATGCACTCATACATGCACACATACAAAGACTCTGGTATATACATACTTATACAGATATACGCAGACAGAAAAGTGTCCAAATATAGATTGGTGTTCTTATCATTTGCTACTACTTTCCATGTTCTTGGCCTATCATATTTAGTACGCACGTGAGACACAGGACCAACTTGAATAATGACAAGTATAATTTTTAAAAAAGCTTCATCCAGGATTAAAAAATAATAATAATAAAATAAAATAAAATAATTTTTAAAAATCATTTATCTAGTGAAATTATTGGCAAGAATATTCACAGAAGCGGCATGTTTCAAGAAAATAATGGAGAAAACTTGCAGCCAGTGAACTCCACACCTGCACAGAAAGCACTGTTCCCAAAATGTGTCATCCTCTCAGCCACAGCAACATTTTTCACAGCATACCAGGAGACCCTGTGGGTGCTTCAGCTACATTCAGTATTAAAAATGAAAGGGAAGGGAAGGGAAGGGAAGGGAAGGGAAGGGAAGGGAAGGGAAGGGAAGGGAAGGGAAGGGAAGGGAAGGGAAGGGAAGGGAAGGGAAGGGAAGGGAAGGGAAGGGAAGGGAAGGGAAGGGAAGGGAAGGGAAGGGAAGGGAAGGGAAGGGAAGGGAAGGGAAACAGATGTCATTAACTTATGGTTGACCATGAATTTGAAGCAAAATGTTGAAAACCATAAGGTACTTCTAGATGTTTGTGGTATATGACAGAAGTTTGAAAGGTAACTTAGCCCTACAACTGTCAGTTCCCCAAACCAATGAAGCAGAAAATAAAAGTGCTCCCAAACATGTTTAAAATGATTTATCTTACTGTTTCGCTTTGAAATGAGGAACAAAAATGGAAGCATTGCTACTCCCCATTGAAAGTAATCACAGTTTTATATCCCTTAGTGTTTACATAAAGAGAGCTGTTTATTTAGAATCCTTGGTGATAAGGACACGGCAAGCTCATAACTTATTATATATTCTCTTTTCATTTTGTCTTTTTTGGGGCGAGAATTATGTATATTTTATGATAACCCAAAATGACTTATACATAAAAAATACAGACTTTAAAGATAAAAAGGATTAGTAGCAGGTAATGCATTTTCCATGAGTGGCTATAGGGCTCTCAGTTCCAGAATGTACAGGCTGCATACAAATGAATTGATAAAAGTCTGAGGCTGCGGATGGGTAGAAAGGCTCATGCTTTGCTGGAGATGATTCTTAAAGTTACAATAAATCAGACAGACAGTGTCGGCCTTTGAGGATAAACCTGTGATGGCTTGTTGTGCCTCTTTGAATCGCCTCAGAGGCCCAGGGACTAAAAAGTGCCTAGATGTCACATTAAATCTACCGGGAGGATGGAGCACTTCAAAGAAGAACGCAATCAGATCTGATGGAAAATACATTTTCTGAAAGCTACTGACAAAAAAGTAATCTTTGATGTGGATGTTGAATAACAATTGATATTGTCTTTCCTGACATTTTTCATTATTGCTGTCTTATACAGCCTACTTCATGTATTAAAGCAATATTAACTGTTTGACAGGGACAAATCCTCAAACTATCACATAAGCAATTGTTTCTGAATTGTCTTAGCCCACTGCCTGTAAAACCTGTCCCAATAACTGCTTTTAAATATGATGGTATACGCTCTTCCTTGACTAGCTAGACAGTGTCTGAGCCTCAGTAAAATACAATAGAGTCAAGGGGATATTAAAAACGGTTAGGTGGTTATAAGATGTCATTTGATTATAAGCAAGGAGCAGCACTGTTTTCTGAAGGTGACTTTTAATGAGAGAGATCTATAAAAAGTTAGTTCTTTCTACTCCCAATCTACAGTACACATTTATAGTAAGTATATGTACTCAGAAATTTTGATTCTTCTGCGATTCTTGCAGCCCAAAATAGGAAGAAAAAAAATTACAGATTTTTTTACAGATGCAAGGAAATAAAGCAATCTGCAGCTATACAAAGTGCTATAAAATATGCTGTATATAAATCTTTCAGTTGCAAGTGGAAAGTAATTAAAACAGCTCTAGAAGTTACACATTATTTCAAAGGACTGGATCCCTCCTGAAGTTTGATATCTTAACCTCCTGCCTTAGCAAAGTGGTTTTTTTAACAAAGGTATTTATACATCCTGAACCCCTGATTTCTAAATGAATGGGCAGCTGGAAAGGCAGCTGTAGTTCTAGCCAGGCTGATATACAGAGGTTAACTGCATTAGTGCCAACGAGACATAGGTACAGAAAAACCAGGTCTGAGAGAAAATTGCAACACGGAGATAATCTACAGCTCTCAGGCTCTCAGAAGTTACTGGTGAATCTGTTGCACTATAAAAAAATGAAGCTGTGGCTTTCCCTGTTTACTTCCAATTCCCTTGACAGCCTTCAGTTTTTCACACTCCTGGAGGATGGTTTAACCAGCTTTCTCTTCCTTATCATGACTACCACTACCCGTGCCACCAGCAGCAGCCTTTTGCAATCCCTCACTTGTTACAGATGATTGCTCTTTGTTATGGAAGAGTCCCTTGGTGTGGTTTATCTGTGGAGTCCCTCCCCAGGGAAAATGTTTAATGGTGTACGGTTAACCTATTGTACAGCATGACAAAGAACCGAGAATAGTTCACTTAAGAGGCTCCACAGAGTAATTGAGTGAGTTATCTTTACCAGGGAAGAGTAGGCAGCAACGCTTTCCAGGAGTATAGTGTGCAGCTGTAATGCATTGCATTATATACATTCATTAACAAATGGAATAGTTTGAAAGACAGCATTCAGCTAGACTTCTCTTTGCTATCTGACAACAAAACCTTACTGCCCTCCAAAAATATGGCATCTGCCACTCTTCTGCTGCGTTTTGCTGTGCCTGCTATTTTGAAAGGCTCACATGCCCTGGGAAGTTTTCATCCTGTGCCAGGAGGTTAAGACACATGCCAGTGGCATTTCAGCCAAACACAGTCCACTGCTGGTGAGTCCTAAGCTGTCAGATTCACAAAAGGACCAGGCAATCAGATTTTCTTTATTGCCATTCAGAGGATAGCTGCTATCTTCTCATCAGGTAGAGACAACGAAACCTTCTCTTGAACAACTTGCCAGTGATAAATGACTCTACAAAAAAAAAAAAAAAAAAAAAAAAAAAAATCAAGAAAGAAAAAATCAGCAACATTCTCAGCAGTTTCAAAGGTTATTCTTTCTTATCTCTCAACCCTGACTGCTGCTTTATTATTTCAGAGTTGGCTGAAGCCAAATGCATCCTGTATATACTTCAGTCTAAAGTTCACACTGGCTCCCTTAGCACTCCAGCTCCTTGACACTTCAACCCCAGCTCCACCAGGAGGGATTTATTTTCTTTCATGCTCTCCAGCACTCTACCCCTGATGGGAGCTCATCCACTCCTGGGTTTCCTAACACCTTCCTTCTGAGTTATTGAAATGAAGCTGCTTGACCAGCTGAAACTTCTTTGAAGTCTGGGAACATTTCAGATGTCAAGTCATGAGATTTCCCTTCTCTTTATTTTAGACTGCTGCCAGTGCTTGTAAAAATCTATGAACTACTAAGCATTAAAACCCCATTCACAGTGAACTCCTGGCACTGATTTTGCAATCCTGCAGAAAATGGAGGAAGGGAAAACCACAGAAATTGTCATAATACGTCCTTTGTGGAAATATTAGAAAGATTATTGTTGTTGGGGGTGGGGAAATAAATAACCATTAGTTAGCAGAAGATGTGTAAAAAGCTTTTAGTTCTGTTCTTATACCACTGAGAGGATACAGGCCTTTCCTCTCTCTCCACAGGCAATGGTTTGACAATATAATAAATTGCTAGCACCAGATCAGAAATATTGCAGCTCTGTGATGCAGAGAAGACAAGCCACACACATTCATGCCCCAGCTTCATGTTTGTCCAAAGTTTTCTGATGGGCTAACATTGTACCTGCAGTCTTTATGATGGACCCAGTACTGCTTGCATGCTCAGCCAGGAAAGAAACCTCCCATGCCATGTGCTGTGCCCTGGACAGGAGCACCAACACATGCCTCATCTGATTAGTGCTGCTGCTTGATCTGGTGGTGACCTGGCACTTCATGGTTCTCCTTTAACTACAAGGTTTGCCTTGCTGGTTTGGGGCTGAATTATACTAAGCACAGGGGTAGAGAGCACACCTACTAAATTCAGCCACGATGAGAAGCATTCAGCGTGTCTCTTCATACAAGCAATGCAGTTTTGCACTAATGGGAACAACACAGTCGTGAGGCAGAGCAGGTTTTGAAGGGGAGCACCAGAGCCATTGGTCAGGGTTGCAGGCCCATGGTGACCCTTTCAAAGCAGAGAGCTGGCAGCAGGGCAGGCAGGCAGGCAGGACTGCCCTTCAGCACCCCTCCATCCTTAGGAGGAGGAGGGGAGGACCAAAGCTACAGCTACAGCTCCCTCTCATGTACACGCTTGTTGTAGAATATCATCATTGCTACCAGCTCTGAGCAGGGAGCCATGGCCCATGCAGCTCTCCATTACCCTGGCCACGTTAATGTGCACAACCTGAGGGAAGGCCATGATGAATTTCAGGCTTTGAATCACTGCTGCCTGTGGGGAGGAGCCCAAATTTAGCACTCAATTTCACTCATGCCCCTTCACAGCCTCTGCATACACTTTTGCACATCTGAGCAGGGCTTACAGATTCACAGCTTTCCTGGGCAGATCCTTGAAAGGATGCAAATCACTCTGTAATTACTTGGATGCCTTACAGGGGCCTGTGCTACTCAGTGTCCAATTTATAACCAATCAGCCTTGTACAACAAGCCGCTTCATGTACAATAACAGCTGATTCTGGCTGTCTCCAGCCTCTTATAAGTTGCACCCCCATAGGATGTAACAAGTCAGTTTTGTAAAGCTGCACTGGTAAAAGGAGTCATCAAGGTCACGGTTCTCAAAAGTAGGGCTGAAATGCAGGACTTAGCAGATGGTGTGTGGCTCAGATTCAAGCCTGTCCTAAGTAGGATCTTTTTCTCCCAGTTCCTGTGACAAAGGCATCATGAAAGTTGTCTGCATAAAATCAGCACTGGTTTTCAATATTTTGCCTTAAGATTATTAAACTGATTTTGATTAGTACTGCGATGTTTTCAGCAATCATCTTATGAGCATTCCTGCAAGATGATTTCACCTTTGAAGAGGCGCTTGTGGTATGTAGAATTTGTATGGCAGTGAGTACTTCAAGCTCTACCTTTCAAGATTCTGCATTTCAATTTCCTTCTGAAGCATACTGATTTACAGAGGATAGCTGCTAAGGAGCAAAAACTCCCCTTCACACAGGTTAGGCCACGAGACTGTGAATCATTATTTTTGAGATCTGTTTCTTTTTTCATCACTAACTTACTCCTTGATTTGGGCTATTTTTTCTTCTGTTGGCTGGTTGGGTTTTGTTTTAATTCATACTATAAATACAAGTAATTGAGTAATTGGGTGTGAATTAATCACAGGGCAATAAATCTACTGTGTATGTGTGGCAGGTTGATCTGGGCCACAGACAGGCATCCACACAGCTGCATCCTCACTTTCCTCTCCCATGGGAGAGAGATAAAATAGGAGAGCAGCTCTGAAAGTAACAACTCCTACATTATCATTTTGGATGTTGCTGGTGGTGAATGTTGGTGGTATGGCAGTCGAGGTTGACCCTTCCCACCAATATTCTATTACATTTTGTTGCAGTGTGTGGCAAATGGCAATAGAGGGGCAGTCTGACAAATGACATCTGACATGGAAGTGCATATGAAGCAAAGATATGTCACTGAATTTCTCCATGTGAAAAAAATAGCACCCAGTGACATTCACTGATGTTTGCTGAACATCTATGGAAACAAAACGGTGAATGTGAGCACAATGAGGCAGTTGCTGGTGGTAACAGAGATATGAAAGACGAGCTATGATCCAGATGTTGATGCACAGTTGTCACACCAGAAATGAAGAGCATCACCATCAGCTGAGCCACGAGAATCGGCAGACTACAACCAGGGAACTGGAGGCATGGAGGTGAATATTGGCTTCAATGCTTTGGAAATGATGGTGGCAGTGTTAGAATTTCTCACAGTTTACATCAGCTGGGCCCCATCAATGCTCACACAGGAACAAAAAGAACACTGTATGCAAGCTTTTCAGGACATACTGAACTAATACAAGACTGAAGGTGACGGTTTTCTGAAGTAGTATCACCACTACCAGCTGGAGTCAAAACAGCAGTCCATGGAGTGGCATGAATTCCCCATCAAAGAAAAGGTTCCAGATGCAGCCCTCAGTAGGTGAAGTGATGCATACTGTCATTTGGGATAGGAAAGGGATGATCCTTTTGGATTTTGTGGAACTCAGAGTAACCATCATTTCTGCCTGAAACATAGAGATGATAACAGATCTGAATGCTCAAACCTCAAGAGTGAATCCAGAGCAGAAGACAGCCTTTCTCTTACAATAACACCAAGATCTGTACCAGTTTGAATAAAGCTCACTGCCAATCTCTGTGGGATTGCCCTTATCTCGCCCACTGTATCATCTGGATTTTGATTTCTTCTCACTTCCACCCATCTGAGCAATGATACAGTCACAGTATCTGTGAAACAGTGGGTCACCTCTGCTGGTGCAGATTTTTATTTATGCAGCATACAGGTGTTTGCATAAACTGGTGAAAATGCATAGCTGCTGATGGCCATATTGAAATGTAATGTTTTGTATCTGAGACTTTGCTCTACCAGATAATATTGTTGTGCTTTTTGTATCTATTGTAGTTTCTATGGAAATAAAGAGGAGGCATTACTTTTTGAATGAACTGCATAGAAGGCAAGAAACAAGGCTAAAGAATCAATACGAAGACAGTGGAAGTGATGAAGTAACAGATGTGCACATGTAAACGAGGCAAAATAAGGAATTTGTACATCACTTCCCATCAGCAGGCGGATGTCCAGCCCTGGAGAGCAAGAGTTGAGCACATATTCTGAGTACTTGGAAAGACAAATGCCATAACCATTAATGTTCCTCTTTCCTCCACCTTTTTCTCTGTTTTTACTGCTAAGCATGATATTAACCTGGTGAGCAGGGGTCAGCTCTCCAAGTAGGATCCCCCTCTCAACCCCATCCCCACCCTCAGACAGCTTGTTGATGTTCAGGAGTATAGGTCTGTGTGGGTCTATGTGTCTGTGTCAAAAAGACACTGCTCTGCACTGTGTGAACAGAACTAAGCAACAATCCAAACACTGGTCCAAACCGCAGCACCATACAGACTGCTATGAAGTAAATGCACTCCATCCCTGCAAGACCCAGTACTATGAAATGCACTGAATGGTGAAGTCATCTTCTAGGAGCACTGGCTCACAGAAAACATGAAGAGTCTTTGTATTGTTATTAGTATTATTTTCAGCAGATTTTCTTGACTGTCTTTTCCATATGTCCTTTCTCCTGGTTGATACCTCATCAGGGAATTTCATCAGCATCTAAAGGGAGCTATAAGAGAGAAGACTGTTTAGCAGGGTCTGCTGTGACAGGGCAAGGGAAAATGGTTTCAAACTAAAGGAGGGGAGATTTAGACTGAGATAAGGGTTTTTACCATAAGGACGATGAGGCACTGGAAATGGTCACCCAGAGAGGTGATGGATATCCCCTCCCTGAAGACATTCAAGGCCAGGCTAGACCAAGCTTTGAGCAACCCGATCTAGCTCTAGATGTCCCCATTCATTGCAGGGGAGATGGACTAGATGGCCTCCAAGGGTCTCTGCTTCCAACTCAAATAATTCTATGATTCTCTGAATACTCTTTCTACCTGAGAAGGTCTCCTTGAAATTCTTTTTGAGGTGACCACTACCAATCTGAGTGAGCTGTGAAAAATACCATCTAATTGCAGATGCTTCTTTTATCCTCTTGGAGCAGCAGGACTGAGGTTTTTGCCTCAACAGTATCCTGACATCTTTCAGCTAGGGGAACAAAAGGCTCAGCTTCAATTTTTTAATTTCAGATTCATGTAAATGGATCTACTGCCCTGTAATTAACTTGCTGCTAATTACAAAATTACTCTCATTTATAGTATCATTTTTAAATGAATTGATGTTAGCCTAGTCTAATTTGCAAAATAAGCAAGTAGTTAGTTGAATCAAGTAAACCAAGCCTACCAGTAGGTGTACTCATGTGGTTCCATGGCCAAAACCAATGCTGTGGGTGTTGCCAGTGTCCCTGTGACCAGTGTGAAAATCAGGAGCCCCACTCACACGCAGAAAGGGGAAGACTAGAGGCTGCCACTGCCGATGATTGTGTGGCATTTTGCTTTTACTGGGCTCCTGTTTAAGCTGTCCACTTTGGTCTTGCTCATTATGAAGATTTATACCATCATCTAGTGGAACTCCCCTTAAACTACAACCCATTAACTCTGGTAATCTGCACTTTACATGCAGTCTGAGATGGAGAGAGTAGGCAATGAGGTTCTTCTATTCAGGTTACTAAATATAGGAGGATTTTTGACATCTCCCAGAACAGAAAAATTTGCCATAACCGCTGTAATTAAAATCTTGCTCAATATTTGCCTAATGTCGCATTAAATCCATGTAATGCTGCTGCTTCTCTCCCTCCTCCCACCTATTCCACAGTGTTATTTTCCAGGATCTAGAGACGTGACTGCAGCAGCAGCAGTACTGTTAAGTTGTATTATACAGAGAGACAAGGTCTCGATTAGAAAAGCACATTAAAAAATAAAAATAAAAATTTAAAAAAAAAAAAAACACAAGAGAATAAGCATATAGCCAGTGTACAGATGATAAACTATTCCTGAATTTAAAAGATTTCTCTATATACTAATTTTTCATTGCAGGAATATATGGCATTTCCTTTTGTCTTAGAACAGCCACTCTTGTCCAGAAATGCATGTATGTTTTCAGCAAGCACAGAAACGAATTACAGCTCTCAGTCTTAACTCTTTCCACTCTGTCAAGCAGTATCAAAGATCTTCCCTTGGTTAACCCAGGAGTCCCTCTAGATTTCTTCCAAATGAATTTGTCTTTCTTAATCCAAAAAGAAAAAAGAAAAACTGGGAATCACCTGTGTTCCTACACTACATCAAGCATCCAAAGCAGCTTCAGAAATCCTGAATCAGCAGAAGCAGCACACAATATTTCTACACCATGGAACTGATTAAGAGGCAAAATCAGAGACAGCATGGCTTAGTATGGACAGATCAGTCAGGAAGACTATTTCCTGTTCAGGGCTCACTACTCGCACTGTCTCCTGTCTCTATCTGCATCTACAGCTGGTGATTGAATTTAATGGACATCTCTCAGCAAATCCATGCAAGCAGGGGAAAAAGCTGCGTGCCCCTGAGAGTGCTCATCAAGTGCACACAGTGAGGTACACGCTGCCTGCTTGGCTGCTCGTTTCCAATGTAAATGTGCCTGTCAGACCTTCAGGGACGCAGACACTGTCCCATCATCAGAGGGCCAGGATGTCAGCACACCCTGATTCACCCGTGGTGTGTGCCGAGGGGTATCTCCCTCATTCCTTTCTGCGATGGTTACCCTATGCCCTAATACCCCAGAGCCTGCATGCCACCTTCTTTTTCTTTTCAATGCACACAGGGGCTTTTCTCACAGCTGGTGTTTCCTCTCTTCCACCACCACAGCAGTAACCAGCTCATGCTGTGGGGAAAACTTCTGGGATGAAGTGCTGACCACGCATCAGCATTGAGGATTAGTTTGCTTTCGCTCTGATTTAACACTAAAGTAATTTTCTGTGACCAAATGGCTGATGCCTCCCCGCCCTCAAGGACATGATTATACCCCTTCGAGCCCCAGCATATGAATTTCACAACAGTCAAAAGACAATGTAAAGGAGAATAGTAATCCAGTATAACAGCACTTGTTTTATAATAAAGTGTACTACAGAGCTACAGTGCAGCTGTTTCATCTAATCTGAAGCATGTGCAGTCCATATTAATAGTTAATTTAGCCCGCTCTTAAATCACAGCAACCCTAACAACAACGAAAAGGCGTGACCTGTCTTTCCTGGAGGAGCCTAGTCACATTCCTCTCCAAGTGCTCCATGTGACAGAGCGGAGCAACAATTAAAGCACAATAATTTGCTTGTTATTCAAGTCAGGCATTAGTTCTAGTAATGGGGTGCTTGGTGGAGAGATGGATTTCCTTGTTAGGAGCTAAGCACAGGATTAGCTGAATTCTCCATGGAGAAATCTTGATTTGTTCAAGGTCTTTCATGTTTTCTACAGAGAAGGGATTATGTCTACTTAAAGAGGGGGCTTGCTTAAAAAGCTACAAAGTATAAGAAAAGGATTTAGGGCAGTCGGGCCTGTGGTTAAGTAGCTGAGGGGTAGAGGGAGTTTTAGAGCAGAGGATTATTTAAAGCCATAAAGTTCAAAAAATAATTGGTTTAGCACTACTGGGTCAATGCAGGGTAACATGCTGGAAAGGCAGTTAAGCATAAGCTAATATTCATTTTACTTTGGCTAATTATTGCAAGGATTCAGAGTAGAGGGTGAAAGAAGAAATGTTCTGGCTCTTTTCCTTTGGGGTTCAACTATACGGCACATTTCTGTGCTCCTCTGCTTTTCTATATATATCTGTTGTGACATATATTACCCGCCCCGCGCAAGAATCGCAAAGGGCTCTTTTTAAAGCTCTGACATTGTTCGCTTAATGAGGCCATGAAGTAGACCATTAAAAGCCCTTCACAAGAGTTGTGGAAATCACAGTCCTCCTGCAGCCTTCTATCTCACAGGCAGCTCTTTCTCCCCCCTCCTTCTCTCAAGGCACCGGTGGTATCATTAGTTGAGCTTGACTCCAAGCGGGCTCCTGCCATCATTAGTGCTGTGACATGCTGTCCCCTTGCCTTGGGTCCTGAGGACCTCGCCACTGCGCAGCGCGCTGGGCAGCCCGAAGCCCTGCAGGCTCGGGAGGTGTGAGGGACGGAGTCTCCTCGTCAAGGAGAACCCCGTAGTGAGGACGGAAGGAAGGCGCGCTGCGTATCACTCCATGCCAGCACCTCGGTCACACCGCAGATTAATGGGCGGCATCTGGGAGCAACTGAAGCTAATTGTCCCACCGCAGCAGGAGAGTGCAGAAGGGTGAGCAGTGTATTCTCCAAGAGTCACAGGCCAAGACTGATGGATTAAGAGGCTCAGGGCGTACAGAGGAGGTAGATAGCTCCCCTATGTGAAACAGCAGGACAAACTGTTGCAATCTGAGCAGAGCAGGCATACAGGAGGGGACTGTCTGAAACAGCTGTTTAAAGTTGCTCAGGCCGGACAGGCAGCTCAGCAGACAGAGCATGGTGAGGGAGAACTGTTCAGCAGGTTTGGTGGAAGCTATTAAGGAGAAATAAGCATTCACTAGGATAGTGGGAGATGTACTCCCTGGGCAGAAATGCGTTCATTGAACAGGAGATAGTAGGGATAGGAGGTGGCAATTCACATTTAGTGATGTTACAAAGCGGCAAAAAGAAGCAAAGTTTGAGTTTGGATGTCATAGAAAAGACTTCTTCTTCCCTTGTACGACACTAACATCTTTATGTTCCCCTTCACTGTGTTGTGTTCAACCCATCACCCAAAAAATACTGACAAATTGGGAATTTTATGTCGGAGCACAGAAATATTAGGTGTCTACTGGTGGATAACAAAGCCAGAATATAGAAGGTAATTCTGCATAACAGCTTGCCTAAGTGACAGTGCAGTTCATGGTGGGGAGGCATAACAGGAGGTGTCTAACAGTTGAAAGGTGTAAAAACAAAGGCAATAAAAGGATTTATCAAAAGCAATGCATAAGTTATAATGATATGTGGAACATAAACAAAAAGCCATGCATACTGGATGTCAGAAAATCTACTTATTAGTGTAGCAGTCTCCTGAAGTGAAACAGCCAGAAAATGTGTATGTCAGAAAATAATGACTTCTTTAGATGCAATACTAAGAAATGTTCATTAGAGAAGTTACACGGGTGGAAGAAAGGAGTAAATCTTTCTGTCTAATATACAGAGAATGAGTCCAGGAGTATGGGAACCCTGATAAGATAGGTAAGATACTCTGGCAAAATACTTACTGGGCTGATTGCTAAAGATACAAGCAAGACCTAACATCCTTTAATGTTTTCATACTTACAAGGGCAAATGAAAGTTCTGCAGAGAAAGAGGGCATAGTCATGGGTCTCAAACTGATACGGAAACCTAGAGCTAAATTCCCAAGTTCTGGCATTGCTATGCTCATAATTACAAGCCTGATTTACTTGAAGTCATGAGCAGAGTAGTATACTTACCAATGAAGTTAATGCTTGTTTACCTTTACTGCACTCTCATTGCAGAAGTACTTGCAGTTAGCTTGAGATTTTTCATGCTCTGCCATGACAAACAGCCTTGGTTCTTCACAGATTTTTCCACCATGTGATTTCATTTCCCAAATCTGGTAAATGAGAGAGCTGTCTCACAACTACCTGGGTAATATTCCTGATTCTAGCATATGTTACTAGTGTCAGACTTTGGAAAAACTATTTCTCCTCATTCTGTCTTGACCTTCTGCACCTTGAAGCTGAAATATCAACATTTGCAAACATCATACCATGAGGGGAAACTAATTTATTCTTTTTTTTTTTTTTTTTTTTTCCCCGAAGTGCTTTTGTATGAAAGGCACTATAAAATTCAAAATATTGTTTTTGTCTTGCAAGATTCATGCTTCTGAATAGGTGAAAAGGTTCCTCTGAATAAAAGCTGATGATTTATCTACCTTTTAGTGGCTTCCTTTGTTCCCTGAAGCTGCATATTTAAACTTTGCTAGGCAGGAATTTATTATAGATACAGGAGAATAGAATAGTCTTTTTAAAACTCAACAGTTCTGCTCACGCCAAAGTTCTGGGATGATGTAAAATTGAATCTGCTGTCATTATAGACATTAGCTTTTTCCATTTCAAGAGTTTTTCGATTGAAAAAGAAAAGTACTAACTAGAGTTGAAGTCATTAAGACTGAGGTAACAGTATCAAGCCCGCATTTATTACCTTTTTCCAGAGCAGAATAGTTTGTGGGCATCAGATGACTATCTTTAAATTCCCACTTTGCTACCCTAACACAATAATTTGCCATCTCTGCCTTCTAGCATCACACATGGCAACTCTTCTGCATGAATACCCGGCAGTCATATGAGAGATGCCAGTGAGTTGTCACTGCTGGCACAACAAAAAAGCATTTGGCTGAGTCATAACTCCCAGTTCTCAAACCAGGCATCCATTTTTCACATTCTGATTCCTGTTCAGAAGTGGAAGCGATTGCATAAGAGATTGCAATCAAGCAAAAACATCCAGACTGGTAATGACTTGTAACTACTCTAAGATGGATAGGCAGATTTGTGGCAAACAGAAAATCCTGCTATGTTATTGTTTATTCTTAATTTTGCTTCTTCATTTTTAACTTCAGATTGAAACTGGACTGGAAGGAACATTTTGGGTCATATAACAGGTGTTTAAGCCAGAGGAGATACAGAATTACTTGTTCTACACTACTCAAAACACAATGTGTTGTCAGAGTCCTTCAGGAAATGTGTGCACCTTGATATGGTATACAGAACAGTCCCTCAAAGAAGATGGCATTGCTATGCAGAGCCCTTTGTGCAGGCACAGACTTTGCTGTATGCATGTAGGCACTGGAACAAGGACATGCCCGTAGCTTCTCATCAGGCACTGGATATGTTGCTGCCACCATCCAGGGAGCATGGTGAGACCTGCCCCAGAGAAACCTCACAGCCCTGCAATCCTTCTCACTGGAAAAACAGCTCAGAGGGACAGCCAGAACAAATCATGTGTAGCCATGGTGACTAAATCCAGCTGGTATCTATCGAAGGACTCGTCCCCTATCCCCTACACATAAAAGCACACAGCCCGTGTAATACATTTGACACCCCCAGCTATTCCTGTCCTTATGATTTTATCCTTCCCATCCTAAATTGCTTTGCTCCTCATGTAGCCTTTCGTTACTTAATTAACATTTAGTCTTTCCAGAGGAGTGCCTCCGTTATCCTCTGTACAAGGCAGGGGATGGCAAAGGGACAGGGCATTAGGAAGGTGTTCCAAGAAGGAAGATTAAAATTTAAATCTGAATGCTGTTCAGCCGAATTAAAGAAATAAAAGCAAACAAATTCACTCTCCAAGAGGTTTGTGCTTTGCTACAGCTGTGAAGAACAGGTTCCACCTAAATTAACAAAACAAAGAGGAACTTATTTTAGAAGAATGGATTGAATTTTGTAACTTCTGCATTTCACAGCATATCCAGTGAGTGATCCATCTCAAATCTCTGACCCATCATTTCAAGTATTACCGTGTTCAGATTGCCATCTTTTTTAAGGAAGCTTTTGTGCCAGATACATATATTTTAACTGGACTTGCATGGCACAGTAGAGACATCCAGTGGTTTGTTAGATTATTAAACTCATGACTGTCACTGAAGATATAGTACAGAGCTATTTCCATTAGATAATGGTAATTTTAATTTGACCTCAGACGCAAATATAAGATTTGATATTAAGCAGCACTAATTCAGGAACTTGCAGTAATTTGACATCAGATATTTAATTTAATTTGCCATACATCTAACTACTTTCCTATGATTTATGTGAAACACAAGCTCCATTTATACCATGGGGTAAATCTTCAGCCACCATAAGTCAAAGTAACTTTGTTGAAGTCGATGGAGTTTTGTCAAGTTACTGTCAGAGGACACGGCTCTATCTATTTTGGAGAACTGGAAAGGCATTTCTATTAGAAGTTTCAGATTCCACAGCAGAAAGTGCTGAGTTTTGGCTTGTATTTATCATGCTATCCATTTAAGGATGCTGGGAGACAGAATGCAAGTGTCCATTCACCCATTTTGGATGTCTCATTAAATAATAGCAAATACATTATGGCACTTGAGAAGGGAAAGAAGATAGCTGGGAGCTAAAAAAAAAAAAACAAGAAGAAGAAGAAGATCTGGCAGCTGAGAGGAAGAAGGGAGTCCAATAGAGAGAGACAGAGATTTTGCAGCTGAGTGATGTGGGCAGAGCTCTGGAAACACAGAAATAAGAGAGAAATGAAATTTTGAAGGGAGAGGGAGGAGGGGAATAGACAAGCTAGCATGACAGTGAACCTTGGATCAGAAAAAGACAACATCAGAGAATCAGAGTCAGTTCTGACTTACAGTCTGTAAAACTCCATTTATGTTCAGAGGGGCTGTGCAGAATATAAGTCAGGGTTGCTTGGGTAGAACAAAATCCTTAAAAAGACAAAGAAAACCCTTAAACTAGCAGGCCATAGAGAATCACAAAGGTATGCAGGCTGCCAAACAGGTTGCAAAGCTGTGATTTATTAAAGTTCTGCCTTTGCTAAG
This sequence comes from Phasianus colchicus, assembly GCF_987193195.1. Taxonomy (NCBI): domain Eukaryota; kingdom Metazoa; phylum Chordata; class Aves; order Galliformes; family Phasianidae; genus Phasianus; species Phasianus colchicus. Next base: position 53,925,248 of record NC_143476.1, read on the forward strand.
AGCTTCATCAAAAATCTGTTTAACCCAGTAGGAGTCTGCCCATAGACTTCAGATCTTGCTCTGAAACAGAAATGCCTGGCCAGCTGATAAAGTGAATTATAGCACATACATTTTCTGCTCATAAAAAACAAGTAGATTTTAAATTACTTTATTTCAGACAAGCTATTTACAAACAAGAAGCAAAGAGAGGCATGCACAGTGCCTTGTTAGAAGGAGGGTGAGGGGAGTTAATGCAAATCAGCATTAATTAGTAGTTGGCGTGAATTGTCAGAAAAAAACTCAGTGAAACTCTGAATATATTCATTAGTCTCCCTGTTTTTTCACCCTTTTAATAGATTCACATACGTGCACAGGAGTACAGAATTGGTTTGAAATGAAGGTCTAACCAGCCCACTGTCCTGTTTCCAGTAGTGGTTTTAAGCAGCCACTCAGAGAGGAGTAAGGAGACAGATAAGAAAAAATTGCCCTCCCATCTATCTACTGGTCAGCATGTATCTCCCCACAAGAAAGTTTTTGAACCTTCAGGGCAAACACAGAGGGGAATAATCAAAACAGTATAGGAAATCAAAGCAGTATGATCCCTATGTCAGGAGCATTTTCAGCAGGACACTTTCCTTAGAGATAGACCTACACGTAGGCTGTTTGATGACCCTCTAACTCTGCAAATGAAGCAGTGAGAGATAAATGGCAATGCTTTTTCATCTCATTTGTTTTGGAAAGCTAATTGTTAGAGGGATGTTGCAATGGAATAAATTGTGTTCGTTCTGGCCTTGATTTTGTAGTGTGCATTATTTGCAAATCCTTCATTTCCTCACCACGCTGGATTCCTTAACCCCAGTGCTTTCCATTGAGAAGTGTCAGCATAAGTCAAAAATTCTTCCACCCACTATCAGATACGTGTTTGCAGGGCAGGAAAGTGGAGGGATACTTTGTTCAACTGAACATAAAGAGCTCTACCTGCAGTTCTACCTTTTAATGTCTTCAGAAGTGAAATCCTGGGATAAACTTCAATAGTTGACAGAGTGCTTTGTTGACAGAGGTGACAGGGCAGTAATTTCATTTTTTATTGAACTCTGTCTCAAAAATTCAGTAAGGGCACAAATGATAAACAAACATTCAGAATGAAAAATAGAAAAATCACTAGGTTTCCAGAACAATTAGCACATAGCACATTCTTTTCAGGAGACAACTGAATTGTTAAAGGTGACAATCAGTTCTAGTTTTTCTTTACTCTCTAGCAGTGCTTATGAAAATCTCTGGTATGACACAGGACAGAGTCCACAGCATTTCTTTAAGCTATGAGCTTATAGAGTACTCCAAACTGTCTCCAATCGTTCTGCATCACTGCATCAGCTCAGCGAAGTGAGAACAACTCTAGGACAAACTAAATGTCAGTCGTAATGTTTATTCAAATTTTTCCTGCTCTGTTGTTCCCATAACCATGTTGCAAACTATCTAATTTTTTGATACTGCTGTTTTCATGGAGGGTATAACTGCTTTGTGTCTGCTAGTTCATTACACGTGGACATCAAATGAAATGCCGTTCAAGAAGAATTGCTGAAGAAGTTATTTGGACCTCTATTAAAAGTCATAAGAACCTGCTAGGGCAGGAATTCATGTATGTATCCAGCTGCGTACACAGTCAGTAAAAACAAGCAGCTAGACCCTACATAGCTCAGGGTTTCATCACGACATATATTTGTGTAAAGGCTAAAACTCAGAATTGTTTTTTGAAGATCTTTTCTCATAGACAACCAGATAGAAATCAGGTCATTTTACAGGCTGAACTTGTATTCCACACACGGACTTTCTTGGCTTCCATTTTCATTCTCTTAGATTCCCACATATGTCATTCAAAACAAATTCCTAAGTCAACAATAAAAACAGGTAATAAATGTTAAGTCTGGATATATTCAATTATTGTGATCTCCTTAGGAACTGAGATTCTGTTACTCACGACACAGATCAGAAGATTTAAGGCACAATGATATTCCTGATAAGCTTTAACCCACAAAAACAAAGACATAGAAACCGTGCCTTGACCGGTAATACCTCAACCTTAGCCTGAGCTGAGCAGTATTTATTTTTGTCCAGTTCTGGCAGCCTTACTTTCAGTATATATTTGTAAAAGATTTCTGATACAGTTCCTTTGAAAAAATGGCTTAGGACACATTTTCTTTATTTTGATGGCTGAGGAAAAAGACAAGTTCTACCACTGTTGTTATACTGCTAGATTTTATAAAGACTTTACTAACATTACAGTCCATTTAAAAGGAATATGTCATACTACAGAAAGTAGAAAATTTGCCGTAATCAGTGCATTTTTCACAAAAACCTGCAGAAGGGAAACATAACACTTTTAAACAGATTACATACCAGCTAGAGAAAATGGTAACATTAAAAAAAACAACCACTGGAGACGTACTGAATAACATTTTCTTTCTACATTCAGACTGCAGGGCACACCAGAATATGAACGAGGCATCTGAAGGTTACATGTGCGTTCTTTTCTGAATTTGTGGGCAGCTTTAAAATAATCAAGACTTTGACCCCAAGAGCTGTATCTCTTGAAAGGTTGTTACTGACCATTACTGTTCAGTCCCATGACACAATGTGACTCTCTGCATGCTTATTTAAATCTTCTAAATTTTATGCACTGTGGTAGGCAGTGTAGGAAACTTGTGGTCTGTGCACATCAGATCCTGAAAGGCATGAAGCAGGTTAAAGATGACCTGCATACGCCTGATTGCCTTGTATTATCTCAGAAATTGAGCACTGTTCGTTTTTCCTGGTGCAATTGTTCCTGGAACCACTAAGCAAAGAGAAGCAGTTCTTCTTCTGAAAATGAGGATCCTTGAGCAGAAGGGAGCATTGGTGACTCCACGGGTCATGGGGGAATTATGACACTCCACCAAGGACTCTGCCCGTGCAATTCTTCTTGACCACTGTTCAAGGCACAGTGGTCATTACAGATATCCTAGTAACAACCTCTGTGGAACACTTGCACTCTTTCTGATTTTGCTTCATATATTGTTAGTTAAGAAAAAGGCTAGGGGATTTTTCAGTAAAGGAAATCTGCAACACATCCAGTTCTTCTAAAAAACCTGCTTTGAGTGGACTGGACAGCTACATTAGAAGAGCTGTGATATGATGAATAGAAAAATGCAGGGCTCAGATGAAATCTTGATTAACTTGTCATCCTAATCACCTCTGGAAACAGAGGGAAGAGGATATTTTATTTTTAAATTTTCATCTAGGTGACATCTAGTGCAGCAGAAGAACATTTGCATTGTTTTCCACTAAGTGTGTGAGTAGGAGAATATGAATGTGAGCCTTCTTTGTGTTTTCAGTGTGACAGAGAAAGACAGAATCAGAAAAGTGGTTTTTAATCTGTATGCAAGAGATCAGGCTTTTATCACAGAATTTATATTTTGATATTTGTTTAGAAGAACAAGCACTGATTGGAACTTTTCTGTAAATTCAAACAAAATGTTGGGGTTTGGAACAATTTAGTTTACTTCAGAAGGAAAAAGAAGAAACAGAAGAAAAAAGAATCCTCTCCGTCCCTTTCTGTTCCTAATTTGTCTGTACAAGGAACTACTTTCCATTCTGCCACCTTTCACAATATTCTCAGGACTGTATTTCAGAAACAACTATCTCATGTACTTAAAAGTCTTCACTGAATTGATTCAAGGATTGAAAAACAGGTAGAGAAAAGTTGTGGGAAAAAAAAAAAAAAAAGAGAAGAAGAAGTTAAGCAGGGGTGACACTTGGAACCATTAAAGGTATTTAACTAAAATTACAAACTTTTCTTTACCTGAGGATTCATCAAGAGCTCGGGGCCATGTTGGCAACTTAACCTACTATTTGTTGTACTATTTATTGTAAAGTAGTGTCAAGTAATGCAGTTCATTTCACATTCATGTTGCATAATCACCAAAGCAGTTGAACTAGTAGAAGTAGTTACAAAAAATAGTACAACAGTTACCTGATGCTGTAATGATGTTGACTGTATTTCACAGCCAGATTGCTAAACTTCTACCTTTGTTCAGGAAACCCAGTTATAAAAACTGGCAGAATCATGGTCATATTGGTTGTAAGTTATACCTACCTTCTCTGTTTCACTGTACCCGTGGCTCCTGCCATGATCCAGGCCCTCTCACAATCCATTTAAGCCCCTTATGCTTCCATATGCCTCCAGTGATATTTGAGGATAGTACTTCTGAAAATCCCTGTCTGCAAGGGAAAATCAGTCTAAACCCAACCCACACGCCAAACAGTCATCACTTGAAGGGAGCTGTCTGCCCTACTTGCCTGCTCACCAGTGTGAAGACATCTGCCCTCCTCTGCCTGCACTCACTGCCACCAGCAAGCCCCAGCTGCCAGAAAACAGGACTACTTTGGGAACAGAAGAGAAACCATCCTCCAGCCAACCATTCTCTATCATTGTGTTAATAACCACATTCCCATCTGTCCCCTGTATCCATCTGCTGTCCTCTGTCTTACATTGGGACTGAAAGGTCCTTGCTCACTGTGCTTTTGTTATGCTTTAAAACAAACAAAACAAACAAACAAAAAGCAAAGCAAATCAAGACCACTAGCCTTGATCTATGCATAACAGATAATATAGTAGTAGAAGTAGCAGCATCAGCAAATAAAACCACGAGAGCAGGTCACCTGCAGTACAGACCAGCAGAAACCACAATCTGTGACCAGGAAACACAGGTCCTTTCCTAACTTTCCCCATCTGATGTCTGGGCTAAAAAGCTATAGTTTGCTGGGAAGCTGAAAATCCAAAGGATCTGACAGGACCTAAGGTCAGATAAGCAGGTACAGCAAAATAGTAAGTGATAGCCAAAGCATGTGATCAAAGACAAGAGGATCCGTTGAAGGAAAACAACGTAGAATCCACTTGCATGTTTCACCTGACGAAAAAAAGGAAATTAAAGAAAAAAAAAAAAAAAGTAACATTATTTTCAAGGGTGAATGGGTGTGGAAAAAGCAAGGAAAATTGTTCTGCCTACAGAAATCCTACTTGTTATCCATAATACCATGTATCATCATGCAGGATTGTTTAGATGCAGGGGTACTGTTTGTAACTAATTCAGTTACATTTTATGAGTTTTTAGGTAAACGAAATTTATAACATCACAGTACCAAAGTTTTAGCAGCATTTTTCTTTGCAGTTCTGTCCGTGCAGCTATTGGTTAGAGAGACTCCTGAAAGCCACTGATTGTGAAGCATTGAGAACTCCCAGAACTTAAGAGAATACTTTTTCTCTCCAATAATTTACTCTGACAATGTGATACAGTGGTAATATTTTCTTTACAATTTCATAAGTCAGGAAGTGTCCCAGAACATGCAAAGACAATTACATGAAATACCAAAAAAGAAAAACATGCTTTTTTCTTGGTCTGTCCATAGAAATCTAGCACTGAAAAGGAATCGGGGGACGAGGGGGGGGGGGGGGGGAACGGGAGGGGAAGAAAAAGAAATTGATTGATGCAGACACACAAACCTATAATAACAAGAAAGTTCTGAATCCAGTTTGCTGTGGAGTCCTAAACACAAGCCTATTGTGTTTTGAGGCAGCAACAGCCCATATGGTCTTCCATTAGAGGGTCTCAAAGCAGTGGGCAATGTTACCACACCATATGTGCTGATTGGAACAACTGTGTTGATTTATAGTGGTATGTTTAAGGATTTTTTTTTTTCCCTTCCCATTTTGCTTCCTGTTCTTATTCTGTTAGCAAAAAAGCTGAGAATGTACAAACTTGTCATTACAGGTTTCCAGCACTAGTATTAACATTTCTCCCTAAAAAGAACTAAGCAAAATAAGTCTAAGGCCAACAGGACCGGAAAATGAAGTCTCTAACCTGGAAATATGTTTTCACCAAATAGAAGATCTCGGTTTTTGCTTTGGCTTCACACTGGTTCTAATCAGTTCCCTGCTAGAACCAACTAACAGGCAATGGCCAAAAGTGAGTCTGACAGAAATCTACCTCCCAAAAGCTGAACTTCACAATGAGCACTTGTTTCTAAGTTTCCACTTCTAAAACAAAGCGAAGGAAGACTAAAACAAACAAACAAACAAACAAACAAATTAAACATTTTTATATGAATAAAACAGTAAACGTGTATATAGGAATAAAAATCAAGGAAGATACATGCAAAAAACAGGAATGTATCCAAGACGAAAAAAAAAAAAGGCAGCATCTCATTTCCTCAGGAGTACAAACCGGAGCTACACAGAACCTTTATACCATGGATCAGTTCTGTGTATGAAAGTTATCTCTAACAACAGACAAACACTTTCGTTCCTATATTCTCTTCTGGTGAGTACTGTATGCTTCAGGGAAAGACCATGAAAAAGACAAAACAGCCCTGTGACAGGAAAGATTCCTTTTTCCTTTGCAAGCTGTTACAGTGCTACCACTCCTTCCCACCAAATGTCTATGTCAAATATAAGAACTACAAGATGAAGGTGTAGGTCATAATTTACAGACTAAAACAGCTAGATAAGTGAGTCTGTTGACAACTGTAGTATTCCTGTACATATAAAATGTAAAAATTAAAATATTACTTAGAAGAAGATTTCAACTGCACAATGACAGGAGGGAACTCAGTCCCATTCAAAATCTTGGGCACTTACCAACCAACCACAGCAATCATTTTTGCATGGTGTCCATTTTTTTCTGAATCTGAGAAGAAAACAAGGCAGTCCAATGGCAGATGGCATTCTAATATGGAGAATGCAAAAAGAAAGTAGTGTTACTCAGTTGCATGTACATATAAATGTGTGTTTGTAGGTATGATTGCGTGCAGATATATACGTACTGTATGTACACATACACACTGACAATGTATGTAAGGCACTGTTATTTTTAAAAGCTAGTTCTTTAACACAAGCACATTTTTGATTGCCTATAAATGAAGTAAATGAAATCAGAAATGAAATAATATGATCAGATCTTTCATAGAAGCCAATCGCTAAAGCAACAGAAGTCCTTGCCTAAAAATCTAACTGTGATAAAAGCCCACACCATGAGCCAAAGGAAAATTGTGGGGATTTCTATCAGAGCCAAATTAATTGAGCTGGGGAAAGCAGAGCAGACGGCAGTAGAGAAGAATGTGTGGTCCAGAAAAGTATGGAAGAGATGGTAGGGGAAAAGCACCAGCTAAAGAGTCAGACTACATATCACAAGCAAAGAAGCAGGCTCACCTCACTCAGTGAAATAATCTAAGGTACCTTTAGTGTAAACAAATTCCATTCCACCAAGCAACACTAAACTTAGCAGCTCTTGGTCTTAGCAGAAACATTAATCAGATGTGTTTTGAAGTTGTTTGAATGGTAACCATATGGTCTTCAGAATGCCAGAGCTCAGGGAGCACAGCTCTCTGCTTTAGGAGAGCAAAGGACAGGGCCAGATGAATGCACTGAATTCAACAGAAGTAGTGAAGCGCAGTTCCATGACTCATTGAGCAAGTCTTCAGTTTGGCTACCAGATAGGTAGGGCCAATCCAGCCACAAAAGTCTTCCTTCATCCAGTTCCGCATTATGACAGAATGCCTCAGAGGGAGGCCTGAATAACTCCTTTTTATTGATGCTTAAAATGCAGTCAAATGTCACTCAGAAGTTGCTGAACTTGGAAAAGAACAGCGGTAATCAACCTGCGTTTTTTTTCCTCTCTTCTTATCCCTTTTCATTTGATCCTAATCACTCTGCTGCAGTCGGTCAGTAAACACAGGATTTGAAGATAAATAAATGCACCCTGGCAGTTTCCTCAGCTGCCACTGCAGTGCTTTCTGACACATAATTAGAAAACAAATGGCAGATTAGCTTAATAATATTCATTAGTGTCTAATGAAACCGAGAGTGTTTCCTGTTCAAAGCATGTTGGGCTGTTAGTTGAATTTAAGCAAATTCTGTATTTCCACCCTTCAGCTATGAGAAGAAGTCTGGGGGATGGGGAAGAGGAAGAATACAGTTAACCCCTTCCTTCTCAGTTGTGTGATAGATTTATACTTTATCCCAAAGCCTTTCTCACAGTCCCCTTTCTCAGGGAAGGAAGGGTTAACAGAGAAGCAGGGCCGCCTTTCAGGCATTGTTGCTCTCCCCCCACCTCCACTTCTTTTTTTCAAATTATCCTAAGTAAGGATTTTAATGATATGCAGAAATCATAGCTGTCTTGCTGAATCGCTGTAGGACTGACCTCCCTTGACAGTTCTTAAATTATTCAGCTATCAAGGGCCTGCTAAACATTAAATTAAGCATCCTCTCTCCCCTGTCCTAAACCATTAAGTTATGCAAATGCACAGATAATGGGGCATATGACAGCTGGAGGCATTAATCAGGCAGCTCTGTCTCTGGGCTGTTGTTATGTAGAAACCGCATCTGCCAACAGACAGAAGAGACACAATTAGATCTCACTTAATGGAATGAGAAGAAACTACCGAGCTCTCTACACTCCTGTTAGGTTGTAGACCTGGGAGGGAATAAGGCACTTGGGAAATCTCGCTCGCTCTCTGTTTCCTGCACTCTCCTTTCTTTTTTTTTTTTTTTTTTAATACCTGTTCTTCCAATTGCAATGAAAAATTACCTGTAATTGTTATCATTTGCAAACAAAGCCTGTCAGAAGACCCACCCGCTGTTTACAATGGATGTTTTTCTTGTTCCCTGCTAAGGTTCTTTGGGGAATTTTCCTTCATTTGTTTTTTTAACTAATACTCTGTCATTGGGGCGGGGGGTGGGGGGGGGCGAAGAGAAGAAAACAAACAGATCTCCCTTTACACCATTTGAATTACTGCTTTAAAAATGAACTTACATGCTCTGCCATAACGAAGAAGCATATTGCCGAGACACGAGCTGGTTTGCCATTTGTACATATGTGATAATTTCTTTCCCAATAATGGCTAATTACTCAGGACAGCAGACTGCATACAGAATCCTCTCTCTTGTCTCTTTTAGCACACTTCTCCCCTCTACTGGCTTCCAGGAGAAGGGGTGGGGGAGTTAAAATTTGTGGGGTGCCCTAATAATCTCTGAAGGAGGTTTAGAAAACAGCCTGAATAATTTAATGCAATGTACTGTGAGAGTGGCTTTTAGAAGCCCTGTTCAAAATTTGGAGGTGGAAAATGGAAGAAAAAGTCTGAGCTAGTCTTGGTAGGCAAACATGAGGTGTTGTGTTGGAGAGGAATACTTTCCCTGTATGGACTGATCTCATGTCCTCCACTGAAATTTCTGAAAGCCTTTATTAATTAATGAGGTATCTAATGGAATTAGCATAAAGTTATTCTTTGAGCCGTGGTAAATTTTCCCTTTCTCTGTAAAATAAATACTAACTAAAATAACTTTATTAAATCATTTAGACAAAATCCCTAGATAGATATTTTCCTGTGGAGAGACTGTGCTTTTAATTCAGATTATGTGTTAACATCTTCAATACAAGAAAAACAAATCAATCAAAACAACATTTGATTTTTGGAAAGCTGTGATTTTTTTTTCCTGGGCTTTGCATTAAGATGATGATGTTTGTGAAGGAATGGAGAAGATTAGTGAGTATACACCAGTGTGAACACTGCTACTCAGATAACCACCATAAGCTCAATGCAGTCTGTAGTACAGATTTTCTTTTTTTTTCATGCCATGAACAGAACTTGTGTTAAAGGTTTCACAATCCAAATCGATTCCTGAACTTTTGAAATGATCCCTACTTCTTTGGGTCAAGGCAATCCCAGATATGAGTACAGACTAGGAGAAGAACTCCTTGAGAGCAGCCCTGCAAGGAAAGACTTGGGAGTCCTGATGGACAAAATCTGGACATGACACAACAGTGTGCTTGCAGCCCTGAAGTCCATCAGTACCCTGGGCTGCATCGGAAGAGGAGTGGCCAGCAGAGAGAGGGAGGGAACTGTTCACCTAACAAGACTCCATCTGGAGTAATGCATTCAGGCCTGGGGCCACCAGAACAGGAAGGCTGCAGCGCTGTTGGACCAAGTCCAGAGGGGGACCACAAAAATCATCAGAGGGATGGAGAACTTCTATGAAGACAGGATGAGGGGGATGGGCTTGTTTATTGTGGAGAAGAGGATCTTCCAGAGAGACGTCACTGTGGCCTTTCAGTACTTGAAGAGAGCTTACAAGGAGAAGTGGGAACAACTTTTTACACAGTCTGATAGTGACAGAACAAAGGAGAATGGCTTTAAACTAAAAGAGTGGAAATTTAGTTTAGATGTTAGAAGGAAATTTTTTACTTAGAGAGTGGTGGGGCATGGTACAGGCTGCCCAGAGAAGATGTGGGTGCTTCATCCCTGGAGGTTTTCAAGGCCAAGTTGGATGGGGCCCTGGGCAGCCTGAGCTGGTAGAGGGCAGCCTAGGTAGGGGGCTGGAACTGGGTGACATTTAAGGTCCCCTCCAGACTAAGCCATTCTATGATTCTATGATTCTTTCATCACAGAAATCTTTATGAGCTTCACTGTCACCTGCAGATAGCCAAAAATTAGGAAAAAAATAGGAAAAAAGATAGCTCTTCCTCATACATTCTCATTTTAAAAAGAGAAGAATAAGGTTGAACACATTAGATCGAACCTTTCATCTTGCATGGGCCATTCTGAGTGAAGAGGAATTGATTATGGCCTCATCTACAGTGGTTGTTCCAAAAGCAATGCCTCCTAGTTATTTCCGTGGAAACTACAACCGTTACAAAGAGCATGCTAACACTAGCTGATTGAGCAAAGTCCCAGCTACAAATCACTATTTTTCAGTATGGTCACCACCAGCAGCCTGCATGCCATACTGGTAACAATTTGCATCAGCAGATGAGATCCACTGTTGCTGTTATCGCAGCTGAAATGCACCACCCACCACCTCACTTTGCTCACATCCACCATTTACTCTCTGTAAACATTCACCAAATGTCAATAAATGTCATTGGGCGTTATTTTTTCTGCACAGAGGAATGCAGTGACACACCTTTGATTTGTATACACTTCCATGTCAGATGCCATTCTGTCAGACTGCCCCTCTGATACCATCTGTCACATGGCAACAAAATATAATGGAATATTGGTGGGAACATTCAACCTGTACGGCCATACCATCAGCATCCTCTTCTGACATCACGGGCCAACATTGCAAAATAGGAAGTATTACTTTCACAGCTGCCCCCACAAAATATAGAATATAGTTAATGTACATAGGTAACACAATTTAGTTTAATTTTTATTTTCTTAATTAAAACATATTAAAAAACAAAAGGGAGCAACAAAACCATAAAGCTAGTGGGATATGTGACCTTGTTTCTGTGAAACAAACACATCTGCCTGGTTCAGCGGCAGTGGTTGAATTCTCAGTGAGCTCTCAAATGGTTCAATAGTGGGTTTTGATGTAATTTTTCTCTCCTTATGCTTCCTCATTGAAAATAATTGTTCACATATTGCCACATATTGTTCACATACTGCCAAAAAGCGATGACATAAGGTGTGATTGTGAAAAGAGAGAGATTTCTCTCTGTTGAGAAGTCTTATAAAAGTCTGGTAAAGAGAGATGATCAATTTTTTATTACACCTCTATACACTTCATTTGAAATTTTGCAGGTAATGTAGAGTTAACAGTACTCTGATGTTTGGCTGACAATGGGTGCACACCCAGGGTTGGGCAGGGCCGCTTGCAGGACAGAGATGCTGCATAGCAAGCAGTGACAGTCTGCATGCAACCTGCAGGCTAGGCATTGGACTTATCTGGCTTAGATGCTTACATCTTCCACAATTCCACAATTAAAGGTATCAGGATTATTAGGAATCACAAGCTGATTTGGTTATTTCTTTGACTATGCAGCCAGAGATCCATGACTTTAAGACTGCAGATGTATGCAATGTGTATGCTGGATTCCAGTAGCAAGGTACTGAACAGATCAGTAGATAAAATAAGTCGTGAAGCAAATTTTGTTTCATTCTAACTGGTATTATACAGAAGCTAAAGATCTATGACACATGTGTGCATGTGTGTTATTATTGTTGCTGCTAATAATGTCAGGAAACAATGTCAAAAAATACAGAATGCTTAAAGCTGTTAAGGCTGCAATAGCCGAAGTGATCCAAGTAATGACCTTGGCCTGACAGAGCTGTACCCATGCAGGGCACTCAGACCACTTTAGCTAGTGTCATCTTTACTTCTGTCATGGGGAGGAGTGTGTGCTCAGCAAGGCTTCCTGAAGCAAGAATGGAGAAAGTGAAGAGAGGAGCACTGAAATGGCAGGCTTGATTTGTGGAGCGGCTACCCTGCCTGCTCCTGTTCATGAAAGCTTGCCCTCAATGATTGTTTCCTATGGACACACACCCATATAAACATCAGACTTCCATCAACAACGTGAAAATTTGGAATTTTTAATATTTAATATCCAAAAGGACAGTATACTGCCATTTTCCCATATTTTTGTTTTGCATTTACATGTAAGTATACTTATTCTGGGGGGAGTTAACAGTGCTTAAATGTGCAAGTGTATAAAATTATTAAGAAAGTTCCTAAATTTGAAATCACAATTTTCAGTATGATGTTTGCATTGAATTTGAAAGTATTTTATCAGATACGCTGAATTATTTTCTATAATGAGCTAGGACTGAATATGAGATTACCTTCTGAAAGTAACTTCATATCAAGAAGAAATTCTTATTATGCAGTATAGGTACAGTATTTTTGCTTCTCTATTCCAGTGAAAAGCCTGGAATGTTATTTATACTTGCCTCTCAGACAAAATTTTTTGCTTGTTTATGGTGTGTCGCAGATTAGGGTTAGGGTTAGGTTTAGGGTTAGGGTTAGGGTGATGGTTCTCCGAGATTTAGAACGTCCTTTCAGAAATTCAAACATCTCTAAACAACTTTCTCTTACAGCTTTGCTTTTCTCTCACAATAACTTTCATGACATGGTGACTGGATCTAGTGTAGTAATTTACAGCAAAATTGTGGTTTAGCTAACAAAGGCAATGAACAAATTATTTTACTACCACAAGGTAGGAAATAGTCACAAATGTGGAGCAATTAAGGTTTGCTTTGTAATTTATGTCATGTAAATCAACAGAATTACCATTTTTGTGTTCCTTCATAATGTCTGATTCTAACAGCTTTTCACAGGATCCAGAGAAATGCCTTGTGCTGCTTTCTCTGCTACTTTCCCTGATCATTTTGACTGATCGTTCGGTACAACTTTTTACTCAAAACATAAGTAGTGTCTCTGTTTATCTACTCATTTCATATGCTTTCAGGCCTGGAACATGATACTTGTCAACTTAAGCTCATTTTCTATTGCAAAATATTTGATATATGTCAACATTTCATACAGGATCCCATCTCTAATAGTAATCACTGCTGTATTTGTTTTTATTGTTCTGAAAGGAAATACATGTTTTTGCCATTTTTGCTCACATCATCTGTCTGTGGTTGCTATTAGACCTTGTTTCATGCTGCCTGGATACTGTATTTTCTATTCAGGTCTATTTTTACCTTGCTGTTACAGAAGCCAGCAGTTTCTATTCTGGTCCCAGAATACTTGTATCTATAGATAGATAGAAGTTTTGGTCTCTATCACTTATCGGTTAACCTAAATTTACAGGTTGTCTCAGGTCCTTTTGTCTTCACCTTTACACCTCCTGTCCAGGAGTTCATTTCTAAAGCAGTAAGGATTGGCCTTCTCCCTCTATTCCTTTGGTACCCAGCCCTCACCCATGTTCTAGTTTCTGAAAGCAGCTCACAGAACTCATCCATGAGTTTTCATCCATTTCTGAAGCATCCAAATTCCAAGCAAACGCACAGTTTACTGTCCAATAGAAGAAAATACTGGACAGTATCCAGGCTGAATAGGAAGAAAAATAGTATTATTTGTGCCCAGGTCTGTGTACAGAGGCAAAGATTGCCTGCAGGTGGTTTGTCTCAAGACATCCACAGTGTGAGAACTTTTCAGATGCTCACCAGCAGAACTGTCACATTCTTCTCACACTTGCATGATGTTCCTTCTGACCCATCTGCTTTCCCTGGTCATCTGTCAACAGAAAATAACACCAATCCACTGGTCTTGAACATATTTGTTCCTCTTCATCTGTTATTCAGATCAAACCTGACAGATTGGGCAAACCAGCCACTTTCTTCTACCTCTAATTAGGATAGAAATTCAGCATGGTAATTAACTAACATTCATAATTTCCTTAGAATAATAGCAGAGTTGATAACATGTTCTGTATATTCCATACTTCCCAGAATGTATGTTCTGCACCTTTTGTACCACACTTCATACTGTGATAGAATGAGAAATCTTCCCTTCCATATCCAGGACTGCATGGAATTTCTGAAACAGTCTGTTGAGTTACTCATGTATGTAAAGGTAACTTAAGTATGTCATTTTCTAGGATCTTTGTGTCTTTTTGCAGTTGGCATGTGAACTTCTCAATCATTTTTGTGGTCTCTAGGTTTTCTATGAAACTTTTACAAATTTGTTAAATCATCCACTGATCATTCACTTCATTTTTCAACCTGTCTGATTCATTTTTATAGTACCCCAGGCAACATTAGATTTCCAATAAAAGCAAACTAGGTCACATCATTTATTCCATTCATTTCCCCTATACCAATTACTGATTTCCTTCTTCGGAATGTTTCATTTTTTGTTCATAATTGAAGCTGGGATTTCATCTTCCTTTTTTGGTTTTCACTCTGTAATCACACAATTTACATACACAGGTTGCTCTGAAAATAATGCCTCATCACCATTAACTATTCATTTTCACCAGTAATATACAAGAGCTTGCATGCTGCACTCACAAAGATCTGTACCGGTGGAGATGATCCACTTTTTCACAGCAGCTAGGCATTATTGCTGGGAAAACATTCCCCAGCAGTCCATCTTTAATTGGTCTGGAATAGGTGGAAGTCAGAATGTACCAAATCCAGACTATGTGATGGGTGTGGTTGGACAGTCCAGCCAAGAGTGAAAATGTGCTCCAATGTCTTCAAATTGGTTTGAGGCCTGGTATTATCATCTTGCAAGAGAAAGGTTGTCTTCTTCTCTGGCCTCACTCTTGAAGTTTGAGCCTTCATCCCAGTCAGCATAGCTATGTAGAGGTCAGAGTTGATGGTTTGTCAGGGTTCCAGAAAATCCAGGAAGGTCACATGTCTTTCCTATCCCAAAAGAGAGTACACATCACTTTACACACTGAGGGCTACATCTTGAACTTTTTCTTTGATGGGGAATTCACAAGTCACCACTCCATGAGACTCTGGCAAATAGCAGTGACACCACATCTCACCACTGCTAATGATGCAAGCCAGGAAACTGTCACTTTCAGCCTTGTATTACATTAAAGGACCTTGACAAACATGCAAATGGTGTTCTCTCTGTTCCTGTGTGAGCATTTGTTGGATACACCTGGTAGAAACTTTGCAATATTCCAGTGTTTCCACCATCATTTAACACACTGAAGCCAATATCCAGCTCCATACACAGTTCTCTGGTCATAACCTGCCAGTTCACACAAATTAAATGTTTGAGATGCTCTTTTTTTCGTGGTATAACAACTGAGCTTGGCCATCTGAAATGTGGCTTGTCTTTCACGTTGCTGTTACCACTGCTGAAATGCACCACCTACACCTCACTGTGCTCACGTTCATTGTCCACAAACCTTCAATAAGCATCAATGAGTGGTTGCCATTTTTTCTGCATGAAGATATTCCATTCTATCCCTTTGCTTTGTATGCACTTCCATATCAGACACCATTTTGTCAGACTGCTCCTCTGCTGCCATCTGTCACACAGCAACAAAATGTTGCAGAATACTGTTGGGAACATCCAGCCTCAACTGCCATGCAACCAACATCCACCTCTGAAGTCAGGGGCCAATATGATAAAATAGGATGCATTACTTTTGGAGCAGCCATCATTAACATTATGCATATGTAACATATTCACATAAGAATACATAATGATATATATAAGATATATTATGTACTATTTATATTTTGAAAAAATGTATCCTATATACATTTACATATTAGGTATATTTTATATCTTGTAACCCAAGATCATTATAGCTACCAGCACGTTCTGTGTGGATGTGTGGATACAAGTTGAACTTTAGTCCTCAGACCTCCCTAAGTCCTGAGCAGTACTGAAAATGATAATGACCCATGGCTTGTTTTGCCATATTACTTAATTAATCTAGCTGCTTTAGAACTGCATTCTTCTTTCACTGGATATTAAACCAACTTGTCAATTGTAATTGCAGAGCTCCTTTTCTCCTTTTTATCTCATTTACTGAGTCTATCTTTTCTTTGTATTCTATCTCTTTATTTCAGTCATTTTTATTCCAAAGAAAATATATGGTGTAAAGAGCTGAAAAAAAAAAAAAAAAAAAAAAAAAAAAAAAAAAAAAAAGCTGGCTAGCAAGTTTATGAAATAATCTTTACAACTCATATAGGAACAATGAGTATGTTGAAATATTATATTTATAAATACTGCAGAAGTTATATCTGTAGAAGTGTAATAAAAGTCATACTCATACACAGAGGTTTAGAGACTGTTGTGTTATTTGCACAATTCTAACACATTAGGGATAAATAACTTCTAATTTTAAACAAATTTACTCTCCATAGTGTTGAAGGTGTGTCAATCTACTAAAATGGGTTCATAGTGCACCTCTGCCACGTGCAGAGGATTATCAGGTAAGACTTCATATTCACAAAATTACTTTATTCTCTATGCACAAAAACACAGAGCACCTTTTTAAAAAGTAGTTGCACATCTTTCTTGTCTTCATTTAAATTTGTGCTTCTCCTTTTCTTTTGACACTGAATAGGAAAAAATATGCAGAACGTGATACAAAGAAACCATGAGCAGCGTGATAATGAAACACAGTAAGGGAACAACACGTCTCCCAGCACTTAGATTACAGGGAGAAAATTATCTGTCTCTGATATTAATTCCCTTCAAAAAGACATGGCCTTCTGGTCAACACTGATGTTGCTTTGTCCACCAAATATTCCAGAACTGAGGAATGTGAATAGCTCACTTACAGTACACAAGAGTTCAACATTTATCACCAGTGGGAGCGAGAGCAGACCAAAATGAACAAAAACACATACAGCCAATCAAGTTTGCCAGCTAATAACTACGAATGAGCTTCAGCATTTCCTGTTGTTTCTTTAGAAATATCCACATTTTCATTTCTTTCTGTAATATCTGGCCCTCACACACATTCTGCTTTTTAAATCTGTATCTGTCTGAAGTTTTGAACTTTTTTTGTTCATTTCCTAGGGAGCTGAAACCTAAAAAATAAGGAATCAATCCTAATACACATGATCTGCTCTTCTTTTTTATCTCTCTGCACATTTGTTTTTATTATTTTCTCAAGCGTATTTAGTGTTGCAGTCTCTGTGTGGAGTATTATATTTTTTAAATAATGCAATATTGCTGACAGGGTTTGCATGATGGAATCATTGATATTGATGTGACAGCCTTGATGTCTCTCTGCTTATTATTATGAAGTATGTCTGCTGTGATGCAGAAAACAATATTCTTGATGCTCCCTTCACTCTACGTGATTAGTTGTGCTGCCTTAAAACAAAATCTTAATTCACTCTGAATAGCAGCAGTGATCTTGAGGATCATTAACAACCATCCTCAGTGTGAAATCCATTCACAGACTTTCCCTTTCACTCCCATTTTTACAAGGCAATAATCTGGTCCAGGTGAATACCTCCAGCATGAGCTCAAATCATCCGCCTCTCAAGGGGGATATGCAGGCAGCCCAGGTACCCCACCACATGGCATGAGCATGCCTCTGAGCATGCCCCCCCACTGGGGGGTGTCAGGGTGGATGAGAAACAGAGAGTGCAAGGACAGCAAGCAGGATCAGCAGTATGAACTGAAGTGCAGGCATTATCCAAAGTGAATTTCCTTAGTCTTTCTCAGGTGTCTTGTCTCCACAGCAGCTCAGAGCATTTGTATCTCATGAGAGAAGCTTCTTCCTCTCAGGCAGATCCCTTTGGAGCAGAACGGTAGTGTTTTAGGAAGCAGGCCTTCTGCTCGGAAACAGGCATACGAGACACCAGCAGGTGATAACAGTGAGAGACGAGTGTCACACAAATAAGTGGAGGCTTGCACATTCTGCTCCTCAGCCATCTGAGCCACCTAGTCTCACCATCCCCTCCAACACACTGGCCTTCATTTAATGCTTTCACTTCTGCCTTCTCAGCCTCTGAATGCTATTCATTTCCTTGGGTGTGGAAATAGGATGAAGTTCTTAAGAGACTTATGCAGCTGGAATTCCCACAGCTGTCTTGACAACTTCTTAAGGAATAAATAGAAGGAGTTTGAGGCCACCCTTGCCAACTTCCAAATATGATGAACTATGCTGTATGTACAGTTTTCTGCACAAGAAGTGATAATAAATCAGGCTAGTAGCCTCACGGCTGAAGATGGACTCAGCCTGTGAGCACAAATATCATTTCAGTGCCAAGTTTTTAAGCTATGTTTCAAGTAACTGCCAGTGAATAAGCCGTGGCACTCCATTCTCAGCCTTCCTGCTCAAAAAATAAATGGCAAATGCATGTACCTAAATGAGTTTACCAACAAAATGGAATGAATTTACAGGAAAAAAATCCCTTTTTCCATCCAGAACAAGGATTAGATTCCACTCTGCAGACCTCTAAGGCACATCTATCCACAGGACACACACCTCTTCTGTTCTCCGAAAACATCACATTCCTACAGCAGATTTAGACTGTTCAGTTAGGTCTTCTGCCTCAGTGGTATGGGATTGGTGGCCTCAGAAACATAAAGCTAGGTAGCAAGGCCACAGTCTTAGAAAGAAGAGCTGCAGTGAAGGGAGTTCCAACCACTAGCTGTGTCTTCAATTACATTTGCTTAATATTTCTCATAGGTGCAGTGGTTTTCTTGAAGTTCTGCCAGTTCTTCCATCCCTGGATTTTCTGAGCAGCTCGAAACTACAGAACCCATTAAAACTCCCACAGCCTCAGCTTACATTGTGAGGTCACTGCCATCAGTAAAAATCTGTACTGAATGCAATCAAGGCAGTCACATCATTCTAGAAAAGGAGCAATAGAGAGGAGAGCACTGCCTCTGATGCACAGCACCAAGGGCTCTCCCCAGACTATCCTGAAAGCCTCTTTGGATACCTGTGACAATTAAAAAAATAATAATAATATGATGTGATAAATATGTTAATCATATGTAACACTTTCAACTCAGCAGCTGTATTCATTCCATGTATTTCTTTTCAGAAGCTTTGTGTGTAAAGAGTTCTAATGGGGAAAAAAATAATCAGATCTCTGCTTTGCTCTCTCTGTCATATTTACCAGGTCTTTGTCTCCCTCATGTGTTCAGAGTCTATAGTTAAACATGAATTCAGAGAAATTTGAATGAGGATTTCTTTCAAATATTTACAGGCAAGGCTTAAAACTCATTTTCATGTCACATGCAAAGTAAAATGAATATTTCCCAGATAAATTAAATACTTCCTACATAAAGGATAGTTCGCATCTGACAAAAGCAGGTCAAACTGAACAAAATCAATTCATGATTGATTTTTTCTGTTACAGTACTGTGTCTCACATTTCTTGGTAAACTGCAATGAACTATTTTGCAAAAAGTTTTTCAAGAACCCTAAACCTTTCCTTTAACATCAAGACTGCTGAATTTCCATAATCTCATAAAACAATGGCTTTCAAAAGCATCAGCCTCAGAAGGACTGGAAAAGATGTGGAAATGAAACATACCATTAAATCTTAATCTAATCAATTATTAAAATCAGTAATACCTTAGGAAAGATGCCTGTTTTTATTTCCAAAGGGAATATAGGGAGCTAAGGCAGATATATCATGTATTTTTTATGTACATAAACATCTATGCTTCAACACAATAAGTTGCATGAGATTCCTTTAAAAAATATTAGTACATGGGAAAGATCCTCAAATGTATCATGTAAAATCTGCCTTCTTATTTTTCATCTATTCTCTTTTTTCTTTTTTTTTTTCTTACCTGCAATGACTGTCTTTGTGAAAAGCCAACTATATGGTTTATCACTGTATTTTTAAGCTTTGAAGAGCTGAATGTGTTTCAGTTTAAGGAGACTCTATAGAGTAGATCCTGTCTCTTTCTCAGTAGGGGAACAAATTTCCTGTTTAAATCAAGTCATGCAGTATTGGACACATAAACATTTGAGCATTTAGGATAGGAGAAAAAGTGTTTCTAAAAATATAGATTCTTAGAAATTCTTAGAAGAATGCTCCCAATATTTCCAACAAAAAATACGACATGGAGAGAGAGCTACTATACACTTAATTTTAAAGAAAATTGATGGCCATAATTTTAATCAAATGGAAGACTGGAATAAACCCACAACATTTCAGCTGTTGAGTTATAAGTCTCTCACTTGCTATAAGCCCATCTCATCAACAAAGGCTCATAAAACTCCATTTCTCTTTGCTGCTAGCTATTTGTACCTTTCCCCAAGGAGAATGAGGACCTTAGGCCAAATCCATTTCTCATATATGCTTTAGCTGCGTACACCTGAAAGTCAGGCCTGGCAGACACCTTTTAATAAACTGAGGTAGATCCTAACAGAACTTGAAGCCTTAAAAAACTTTTTTGTTTTTGTTTGCTTTTGTTTAATGAAAAGAATCTCTTTTGTAGCCTTTTTGTAGAGCTTTATTGTCATTTATTTTCCCATTTCTTGCTTCTGCAAATCTTGCAAGAATCTCCCAGCTAATTCCTATTTTAGTTTGGTTAAATAAATAAAAATTGAACAACAATGTCCTGAGGCATTAAATCTTTTAATTTAGCCAGCAGTCTGTAAATAAGTTGTTATTACACAGCCAAGAATTATCTAAAATAGTCTTATTATTGTGAGAGGCTCTGAGGACGTTAGTTCTGAGGAATGTGCCTCATAATGCCACCCAATGTTTATATTTTTGATCCAATGAAGGGTTCAAAATTTACCTTCTATTTCTAATTCTTTAAAGCTAATACAAAATCTTAGCAGTTCTCAAACATTTCCCTGCTTTCAGTCACAGAAGTTCTCTATTATTCAGCAGTCTGTGATCTGATCTTCCATAAATCTCTACCTCCACTGCATTCAGAAGGATAGCATACAGCTTTCTGAAGCTGTAACCTATCTCCCAGTTATGCTCTCACCATTCCTATTTAAAGGAGAAATGAAATAGTGTTGTTAGCTTTATGGCTTTGAAAATGCTTTCAACAGGGGAGTAGAGAGAACATTGAAGTATTCTTTATAATAACCTTTTCCTATCTAGCAGTAAAGGGAAAGGCAGTATAGTAGAGCTAGAATAAAGTTGCTTCACAGGAGTTGCTCACAACTTCCACTCTGGCAGACATATCTGCATTTGAGTATTTCCTCTCCCAGCATTCTTCCTTCACCAGCTTTTCTTACTCATACAACAAATGCAAACATAAACTGCATTAACTCAACCTGATAGGCTTGAATGACAGGTAGGTCTTAAGAAAACGACTTCTGATGGGGGACTTGTCTGTGGGATGAGGAACAGCTTCCACAATGCTTTCATGCACCCTTTCTAATGCAACGTGATCAAATTATCAAGGGCCAAAATGTGCAGTTAAGGCAAATTCTTTTCAGCCTTCATTTAGGATTTCGCTTAAGTGTCAAAGTACTCATCCCACAATAGATCCCAGTCGAAACATTATGGGAAAGGAGTTCTGAAATAGTGGTGACACTGGTGCTCTGTTTGGCATTAGATGCTACGTGAATTCAGCAGCAGTTAGTCAAGCCAGGGTTTCAATTACTGCAGACACCATGGAGAAAAGAGGACCAGCATGTGGGCAGTAATTTTCATTGTTTGTTTTACTCCTGTATCCTTTGATAGCCAGCTGGTGATGGATGGGAAGCAGTAGAAATGAAGCTGCCTCCCTATTTTGGAAGCTGTTTTGTACAGCAATACAGATGCTAATAAAACCCTATGAAATACCACATTTTCACAAACTGCTAAAGTGATATGGCTGTTATATGCTGATAATGATAAATTCAAGGAGTAATTGGCAACAATTTATTACCCTTTCCCTTGAAAGAAAATTACTTATGTGGCTAAATACTACCCATATATTGTGAAAATGAATTCATTCCCATCCTGGGCCATTCTTCTTACAGCCAGAAGCCTTGCCTGCTATGTTTTCTTCTTTCACTGACTCCCAGTTGTGACTCCATGCTAACAGGACCAATCTATTTCTTCTTTTTGTGTCAGACAGAATGCTATGACCCAGACAAAGATCTTAAGATTTAAATCTTCTGACAGAAATAATAGCTCTGAAATAATTCTATAGTACAGGAAAAAGAAAAAACTAAGGAGATAGAAAGAAAACTTTTCTTCATAAAGCACATAGCAATAGAGTATAATTTCCTGTATATCTGACTGACCCAATAGGAATGCAATAAATACTTTTTTAAAAAAAAATAAAAATAAAAATCATAGCAAGTGAAAGGTGGAGATAGGGAGAGTTGTCTGAATAATTAAAAAGTCATCCTCAGACACAGGAAAAAAGATCAGCATAAAAGAGAAGGTTTAGCCCTCATCTCTGAAATCATATCAGTGATTACCTGCTAGGGACAAGAAAGAAATTCATTAAGTCACTATTCATCCTGTGGAACCATTCTTCCCAACAAAATATGGCACCCATCAAGCTTATGATTGCAATGATATAAAAAAAAATTAAAAAAAAAAAAAAAAAGGAGAAGAAGAATAAAAAAATCCCTATATACTAAGCATGAAATATCCTTCAAAGAGCCAAAAGAAAGGTTTTGATTCTACCAGCAGTGGCATGAACTCCTGAGCATTCTCTTTTATAGGAAATGTTTAATTGTTCTTTATTGAGCAGAACCTTTCCTTCTGCTTGTAAAAGAAATTATTGCTTTTCCCCTCTGGTTCAGTCAGAAGAAGTTAATAGTCCCAGTTCCCTGTGGCAGCCGAGACAGTTAATGACTGGAAGACTATTATAAACAGGGTTTATTGCCCAAATTACAATCCAGTTCCTAAGCACCTTCCCTGTTCAGATTGCCCTCCTGGCATTTTGGTGATTTTCTGACTTATTTTCCAGTTCACAAAGACAGTTCTCTGACATTTAAAAATTTAATGTGCTTTTTTTATAGCATTCACAATATATTGCTGCAAATTCTTAAGTGCATTGTGATATGTGGGTTTATTATCTTCATGACACCAATCAAAGTTCTTCTTAGCCAGGATGATTCTTTGCTGTGCAGCAAAACTTATGTTCACACACACAAAAAATATGAACTAGTTTCTTCTTTCTCCTCCAAGTTGTTACTTGCACTATACATGTCTAAATGCCATTTTTGAGGAACATATATGCATGTTTTACATGCCTACAATTACAACTTTTTAAAGGTAAAAAAATTACACACAGTTCTGCATACATGCTGATCATTCTTACTATGACAACCATAAGTGTACATACAGATTTGCTGTAAAGAGTAAAGTCCGTGTTCTGTGGTGCTAAGAAAGTGGCCTCATGTAATGATCAAATGTAGCTGGCATTATGATTGGAGCACCACAGAGAATAAAGAGTCTTGAAAAAGTTCATAGACTGATTTTGTATTATTATACAGCACCTTAGAAACAAGAAATTTATTATACAAAACAAAAATTTAAATTCTGCCTCTTTGGAGGGGCTTACATACCTGAGGACTTCTTTCTGACAATGCTTCACAGGTAGGCACCAGATTTTCTAAACAGATAGATATGAAACACATACTAACTCAATAAGATATACAAGACAAACTTATTAGGACAAGGAAACCAGTAAGTCCACTGTACAACTTCTACCAATAACTTCTATTGATATAAAGGGTCAACAGCAACAAAAATTAGAAGGGATTTCCACATTCTCACAGGATTGAAATGGACAAAGTCTTACCACAAATTCAAAATATCACTATGGCTTTTGTGTTCAAAAAGTTCCCAAAATGACTGGCCATTTTTGAAAGCCAGGATGTGCAGAAAGTTATCTCAAACTTTCTGGAAGTGGGAGAAAGATGTGACTATTTTTAAATGTAATACCAACTCTCTAAGGCTCGCAGCATCACCAGTTCTGTCAGACCACTTCCCTGATCATGGTCACTCCAACTGCTACTTTTTTGCAATTAACAGTATTCCATAAGTATTGCATTACACATTGGAATTTTTATGCTCTAGGTATAGTTAGGGATATGCTGTGGGTTTTGATCATTTGTTTGTTTCCTGAACACAACAAAGCTTCTAAAAAGCATTTAGATGCACAGGAAAGAAAGATAAACATTTGGTGTAAAGATAGCCTCTGGTTTGATTCCAACTAAGGATTCATACAAGATCGCAAATTTATACAAGTATGTATTTCCTTTTATAGGAACAGGTATAATAAAAATGTTGTAAACTATCAGGATTATTTATTACAATGTCTAATTAGTATTTGTAAACTACTTCAGTATCATTGCTTACAGCATACTGTAGGAGTGAATTAGAAATGTACAACAGCAAGTGATAGAGGATTATATAACCAAGGGTGAAAAAAAGATGAGTCTTCTAATGATTGCTTATTTTTAGCTATTGTAATATGTTGAATTTTAAAAATGAAGAGAACGTCTCTAAAAAGCAGTGCTTTGAAGTATAGAATTTGGTTTAAATCCAGGTTCAGCCTTGCTTTTTTCATCCTTTATTATGCCAGTATTCTCTTTGTCTCAGAAACTCATCTCTTACAGGGAAAGATATGGAGCAATAATTCAAAGGACTGCAGCTGATGACAAACACCCTACCATTTTTCTTCCCTCTTATTATTGTGATATGTAACAGCTGATTTACAGAGCCAGTAACAAACTCTTTAGGGACTATAGTCCACACATCAGTTTGCCAGAAGAGCCAACCTGCTCTTGGATTTCTTTCTGGGAACTGGAGCTGCTTCCACAACAAGAGCAGCTGCTACACCCCCAAACACCCTACAACAGTTACATCTGTCTGTAAGAGAAAAAGCACTTGAAATTAGCCTGGCTGAGCAGCATCACTTTCACGGGAGCTCTCCTGATGAAAGTCATCAGACATGAAATTTGTGGCTCTCTGTCTTTAGCGATCAATTGCCATCATTTCACATTGGCAGCAGAAAAAGGGATTAGTAGCCTCTTTAAAGAAAACCAAACAGACATCCGTTGAGTAGTATATGAAAATAAAATTGAGGGCTGGATTGTTTTCTGCGGTAGTGGCTTATTTCTATAATTCCAGCAGTGGGAAAGAAAAGAGTGACTTTAAGCTTAAATTGGAGCATTGTAACAGAGTGAGAGAGCACCTGCTTCAGCATTCATGTTCTAACAAGTCATCCTAGACCTTTAGGCTTCATTTTGCCTTGACTAAATCCTGGGTGTCTTCACCAAGGGACAAAGAAAGCCACAGCTCTCTGAGGAGCAGCCATTAGTTGTACAGTAGCCAAGGAATATCAGCCACTCAAAAAGCAAGTAAAAGATGAGTCCCCGTGTCCTACATAGCTTATACTGTCAGAAACACATAACTGAGGAGTAAAGGTTGCATTCATAGTCTAGAGAATCTAAGAGAAAACAGCAAGCCAACGTTCCCTGTGCTGATTGTGTATGCACCTCAGGCTCTGCCAGAGAAGTGACTCAGGCCTTGAACCAGATGATCCAGTCAAACTGAGCTCCTCTTCTGTTGGCCTTTGCAGGTTCTCTCAGCATGGAGTCCAATGCCAACAAGCAAATTTCCTCATTCTGCTCTTTGACGAGTTATTAGTTCCTTTCTGGGCAATGTGTGTGTATTAAATATCACTAGCTGTAAAGGTCTTGAATTTGGATTACAGGCAGATGATGGGAAGGATGACTTGGAAAGCAGAGACAAAGACAGAAGGAGTACTGGGTAAGCGGGTACTTGCAAAGCATCCCTTGGGACAAGCTTGCACTCAGTTTTTTCAGATTTTGCTGTCTGATGATAACACTCGCTCATTTGGCCTGTCTTATACTACTCCTACACCTGAAAAGATGCACTGGCACTCTATGCTGAACCTTCACATGGCCCAGACCTGTGATGCCCACAAAGTACATTATGATGTTGGAGTGCTCACCTCCGCTTAGTGGAAAACATCCCTGGGAGCAGCCCAGCTCCCCAGTGACTGCTCTGACAGCTGAGCTCTGCTCCCCAAAACCCATGTGCCAGGCTTGGACCAGACAGATCTGTATTCTGGTAAACTCAGTAGCCTGCACCTTTGTTTGGAATTCAGAAAGGCAAAGTATGTGCCCAAAACCCTACCCTGTACAGCTGGTTCATACATTCTTGCTAATAGAACTCTCTATTTTTTTAATTTAAAAAATTCCAAACAGATTAGTTTAATCCCTCTGCCCCATTGCTACAGTGTGCTGGATGAGAAAATAGCAGGTTTTAAGTTCCAAGAGCTAGATAAATTCAATTTATACCCTCTTATTTCCAAACAAAAGGAGGTGTACAATTTGAAAAACAAGATACTACAAAGTATGCTTTATTGGGCCATTAGAAGAGCCACAGTATAACTGTGTGGAAGACAGCCTTTCCTTTATATCATCCAAGATCTACATTAATGAGCAATTAAATAATCCCATGAACAATCTCATTCGCTGATAGAGTTAAGCCTTTAAACTATATTTGAGAAAACTAAGTTATCTTGCAGCAAATTGGAGAGTACTGTGCAGCAGAAAAATCTGTTCATAATGAGAATGTGAAGTCTGCAGCCACTCATGTGGTTACACTTCAGACTGTACTCCACAGCACCTCGGGAAAACCAGATCTGGAGAATCAGACTCTCCTTAAAGCAATGCAGCTGCGGGTACCACAGCACTGACTGCGGGAGAAGCTAGCTGTAACAAATAGGGGCTGAAATAATGTCCAGTGAGTGCAGTACAAGATACTCCCTCTCCCAAAGCTTTGCTTCACCAAAATAATCACGTGAATAGAATATGGCAGTGTTCCCCCTCAGGGAGTGGGGTGCCTCCAACAGGTACATCATGCTCCATCCTGCCCGAAGAGCAGGGCACAAGACATGCACTGCAGCAGGGAGTCACAGAGCCCACCTGCTTTCACTCCCTGCAGAACCACAGCAGCCTCAGCCCCGCAGCCACAGGCCTGTCAGCACCCACCCACCCCCCCAGCAGCTTATCCTGAGGGGTCACAGGCTGTGGCAGGGAGGGAAACCAAAGGGAAATTGTTGTTTAGCCGCTTTTGAAGGCAGAATAAGCAGATTCTTGCTCACCACCATGAGCCCAGAGTTGCTCATGCAGAAGTGTTATAGGCTGCTGTCATTGAGGCCTCTGACTGAAGGGCCTGGTGCTAAGCATCAGTGTCTCAGTGGGCTGGAGACATCTGCATCCATAGTGCAGTTCGGCTAAGGACAGCACTTAGTTTTTTGTCCTCTTGCAAGGCCTCACCATCTCAGCTGGCTTGTTAACACTTGTTTGTGAACAGCCATCCAAACACAGCGGAAGCATTTGTTGGCATGGGAGTGCACTGCTGAGAAAGTCTCTGCACCTAATGTTTTCCAAGAGTCAGGAAGCCTAATTTGAGTTGTGTGCCTAGCAGTCAAAAACCATAGTTGTTCTTTCCTCAGTTCCCTCAAAATTTTCCTAAGAAATAGTAGGATTCCAGTTTGCTCTTAGTGAAAGTCTTCATCCATTTACTCCATCAACTTTGGAAACCTGGTTTCAGAGGCACATAAGAGAGCACTGACAAGCACCCCTGTTTCCACCGTAATCAAGCACACGATCTCTCCCTTCATCTATCCTGATCTGTACATAACATGCACTGCAGAACAGCAGTAACAGCAGGGAGCAAGGCTGGACATTTCTGAAAAACAGGCAGTGAGAAGCATTGGAGCTGTGGGGCACCTGCAGGGCAAGGCCCCACATCTACCCCTAGGACTATTCCAAATTTCCCATGTAGTAGATGATCTGCATCCGAGAGCTCCGGGGTCTGTGCCTGCAGCACACATGAACAAGAATCAGGATCTCTCTCTGTTTTTATCCTTTTCGTCCCTTTTTCCTGGGGTTCAGCTTCATCCCTGCAGGATGCTCAACAACACATGGACATGAGTTGTAGACAGGCTGGTTGCACTGGCAGAACAAGAGCGACTTTGGCGTACCTGCAAAGGGCAGATTTTCCAAGGACCTAAGTCTGCTGAAGTTGGGCAGGCGTGACTTTCTGACAGATTTATTGCACAGCCAAGTTCAGATAGAGGGCTCAAGCTCTTCTTTCGCATGGAATTTGCACAGACTCTGCAAATTCCTATGTAAGAACATGGAATCTCTTCTGTTCTCTAACTCTGGTCACCTCTTATTCCACATAGTTGACACTGTTATCTGCATTTGGGAATGCAGAAATGACTGAACTCTTTCCCAATTTCTTTTCCTGGAAGATCATTGTGAGGCACGTTTAGCATTTAAGCACAAAAATGCCTGCCTATAGATTTTTGCAAAATTTCAAGCTACCAAGTAAGGTCTTTTAGAATAGGAAGTTTTAGATTAAGTTGGTACTGGTGATGTAACCATTTCAATTGCAATCTCCATTGTTTTGAGGGACGGTGGGAATGACTTAAGAAGAGTTGTAAAAATTTGTTTTCCTGTGAATGGTTTCACTGTTTAACACTAGACATCTATGAAAAGTAGAACAATTCCATCCATTGGATGTGTTTTTACAAGGATTACTTTCTAAGCATGCTATAAAAGCAGAGGCCTACTACTGGAATCAGTGAATCATCTGTGCTTTTCATAACAAAGGGAGATTGTGTGGCTATTAAAATGACATTACAAACAGAGTACAACATCTGCTACGTGATGCATAGTGCTCTTCCTACCAGGACACAAGCATCCACATTTTGTAACAGCCTCAACCCAAATCAGCTGAAATGCTATCATTCAGATGAGATATTTTTCTCTTGTGTTCTCTTTATCTCTGCTGCTATTCCCAGTTTGATTATGAGGTCTCTGAACTTCCCTGGCCCAGAACATTGTCTCAGTTACACTGGTGTGAATCAATGCCTTTTACTGAATAGCATCTTTATAAACAGCACAGCTGGGTTTATTGTGTTTCATGTTTATTGTCCCTTGACTAATAGAAATGACTTTTCCATCTCCTATACACGGGCATGAAACATATACCAGTTGACCACTCAAGTTTTGGCTGAGTTGCTCTCCCCTACATTCATTAATCCTTATATGTCACACTCAGTAGATGTAACAGTGGACTCAGTAGCATTAGCACAGCTGCACAGTTTCTGGGAGCACTGCAGTCTCAATGATGAGATGCAGAGTAGCTTACAGTATACTGCCACAGATAAGTATATCATGGTCTACTATACCACGTTTGCAGTTAACATGACTGACTGAGGGCTTCGGTGATGAAAGTTTCAAAAAGTGCCATGACTCCAACCAGGTTGCCAGAATAGTCTTGGGGCACTAGTTACTGAGGCCCGTTGCCAAGAAGGTTTAATTACTGTAAGTTTACATCTTGTTGCTATAACTAACAGTCTGACATCAGTTCTCCTTCATAAAACAGAATCACTTGAATAGGAGCAATAGAATGAGAATCATAAAATCCTTTTTTGGACTACAGTTTAATAGTAATTATATGCTTTCCAGAGAATAATCACTATATTTTGCAGTTGAGTTTTTAATACTATTGCAGTATTTTAATCTATGGATTGTAGTTTTCGAGACTCTATATCTTATTTATCCCTATAGATAAATAGATCATAAGGAATACCTCTACTTAAGAAACCATTTGGAAGCAGCCCTCACTCTTAAGAGCTGGGGACATTTCGTGTCAGAAAGTCACTTAGCCAAAGATTTGGCAGGTGGAATACATGTTGTATATAATCTGTAAAGAAGCCTAAAGACTCTGAACATAGTCAGTCAGACATGTAACACCCTAATCACCACTCTTTAAATACTTGAAATAAATTTCTCTTTCACAGTTCCACACTGCAGTTCTGGAAACTCACAGCTTCTCAGAGCAATGCCACAACATGTATTTAGTGGAGACTGGAAGCTATTTCTGTTTGTGGGCCAAAGTGGTAAACTAGAGTAAGCTGTTTAGGTCATGGTGGTCACACCACAGATCCTCACATCCCCGATTATGCCAAAGTTTAATGCTGGTCATCCGTCTTTTCATTGTTGTGCAGTTTGATTTACAAACTGTTTCTGTTGTGCATTCTTGGGCCTCCTGTATTTTCATATGCAGTCAAATAATGCTAAACTATATTAACACCCCACAGGATGGACTTCTTTTTGACCTGAACTAGTATTTGTTAAATCTGAAAATCTGTTAAGCCTTGTTACATGTACTGACATTTCATGTTACCTTTGCCGAGAGCTGAACTTTCCGGATTTATGTACAGCTAGGTGTTTGTCATGTACTTTTATAGTACAGTTTAGTTCTGTCTCATTGTCTTTTGCATAGATAGGCACACAGGCCACCAGTGAGGCACTTTGCTACAGCACTGGTAATCACTGATCTCCTTCTGCTTTTGTAAATCTCTCACATCAACAACTGCAACTCAGAGAACTTTCCAGCCTTTCAGGTTTTCCAGATGGCTGGCCTGTTAGTCTGGCTTAATATAAAAAATAAGACATCTCTCGTAATGTAGTATTATTCTATCTGTGAATCTAAAAGATACAAGGAGCCTCTGGGAGTTAACACAGGGCATAATGGATATCACCAACTGCAGATTGTTTATGCTGTCTTTTGAGCATTAGCCTCTATGAACATAATTTGATTGCTATATGAAGACGTATGCCTCCCTGACTTGGCATTATTCCACCTCTGAACAAGAGGCTTTTGCACAAAATGTCCTCCCTTTCACAGAAGCAGGAGAATCAAACGCAAGGTGTTTGCTGCCCCATAGTTCAGCCCCAGGCAGCCATTATTGGAAGGAAATTCTTCCACATCTTTCTTTCACCATAAAGTTTTGTACATGAGCATTCTTAATAAAATAAGCTCCACATTTTCAAAAATCATGCGTCTTAAATGAAGTAAGCCATCTAAATAAATACAGTTCTTTTATGAAAGTGAGAACTAGAAGCAAATACACTGGGCCCAGCAATCCTCTGCTGTTCATTTCACATCAGTTGGGATTTATCAATGCTAATTATCATTTTGGCTTAGTATTTTCAGGTGTTGTTTCAGAATTTTTAAGCCAAATCTTTTCTGATCTGTGAACTTCACCTATTCTTTTATCCCTTTCTTGGCATGGATTGTCAGTGAGGATGAACTTCTGCTGTTCTGGAATGCATTAAGTAAATTCACTGGTAACTTGAACTATGATTTACACTAGCATTAATTGCTGTAAAATAGAATATTTTTTTCATCATTTCATATACTACCAGCACATTTTTTTTTTGGCAGAGCTAAACATCTTGAAATCAATATCCACAGAAGGAACTGTATTGGATAAGGAAGTTACAATTCAGTGACTATGTAAAGTCATAGGCATCAGAGCAATCAGATCTCAAATTAAGATTTCATAAAGGCAATCAAATATTTACCTACATATGATATCTAGCAAAACTTGAAGGATCTGTGGCTGATTTTCAGATGCATTCTTTCCCAGGTGTAGGGAATAACATTCTCTCACTTAGATGTGGCTAAAAGCACTCAACAAACAGCAGAAAGATCAAACCAAACAAAACTTGGCAAAGGGTTGGTGTCAAAATCCCATACATGCACTTACATTCTCAGTGCCAAATGCAATTGGGAGTTAAGTAGCATTTTGGCTTACTGTAAACACATAAGTTTATGTATTTTGCATGAAAAGGTTAGAGGTTTGCTAGTA
This sequence comes from Phasianus colchicus, assembly GCF_987193195.1. NCBI lineage: Eukaryota > Metazoa > Chordata > Aves > Galliformes > Phasianidae > Phasianus > Phasianus colchicus. The sequence goes on from NC_143476.1 coordinate 53,957,124, forward strand.
ATAGAGTGATTTATTTCGCTTCCTGAAATGTACACTCAGCTGCCAGTTAAAGACTCTGACTACTGCTGTCAAGCAATTTCCTTTCGAAGTAATGCCATAATTAAAACCAGGGCCAGAGGGTATTCAGAACACAATGGGACTGCTTCTCTGATTTAACAAGGATGTAAAGAAGTAATTGAACTTAGAACTTTTTTCATCTGCAGTTATCACTATGATATAGATCAAGTAAACTACACACTGTGGGTGATATTTGTAGCTTGCCACTGTGTAATCTGCCACACTTTCCACCTTAGACACAATTTTACTGCATTACCTTCATATTAGTATTCATTGAGCCTCAGTAGCCAGGAGGGAAGGAAGGGAAAGCACAGGACTGCCTCTTAAAGTGACTCCAACATACACACCAATAGGTAAAAACACACACTACTCCCAAAAGAATATTTTTTTCATTTATGCATCAAAAATTAAATTTCTTACCGCTAGTTCTAGCAGCAAAGCTCACAGGTGACTTTGGTTTTCATCATGGAACTAAAGCAAAGAATCAGGTCAAAACATCCGTGAACTCAGATTTGTTCATTATGGTACAAATTCTGAGTAGATTAATGACAATTCCTTTCATAATAGTTTAGAAAATTGCAACCTTTCTCATATTTTCTTCAGATCTTTCTGTAAATAACCCACTTATAAAATACTCATTTTTTGCTTTTCATGCAGATTGCAAAGGCAGGAGATTGAATTTGAATTTTCTAGGATTTCAGAAACCATACAGCTTTTTTTTTTTTTTGTCATGTCAGACATTTATTCCTTAGCCACTTAAAAATAAATAAATAAATAAATAAATCATACTCTGAACCTACCTGGTCTTCACAAATCTCATTGCATCTCTTTGATCAAGGTCCTCCAATCATTTAGTAATCTATGGGTAATTATAACTTCCTAGCTTCTTTAGCCTGAAAGAGACCAATTTATCACAGACTGTCATGAATCTTGGTTCTGAATTATCAAGAGTCCAATTAAATTAGAAATGAGGTTACTGCTTTCCAATTAAAGTGATTGATCACATGTAAAACCTTGTAACATTTCCCTTCTTAATTATGTACACTCCCATCAAATATGAAGAGATTCACCCTCATTTTATTTTTTATCCAGAGAGCGAAGTACAGCAAATATTAATCATTTACTGATATAGCTCCAGACCTAATAATGCTTTCAGCATACGTTAACAATTGCCAGTCTATCAGCTTTTGAAACGTATTTAATTTTTATTTCTGTTTCACTCCAAACATTTACTTCAAAGCCAGGAAGAGGCATAAATTTTTTACAACCAAACATATTCTCCTGCTACATCTTAAAATGTTCAGCCACTTACACATTGAGAAGAAAAACAGAATTTAATTTAAGCACAAACAAGAAAAATGTGAATATGCAAAGTGCCAGCTGACAAAGGAGCAGGACTCTCCACATCACTGTTCATATAAATCATTTTCTTCCAATAGGATTATCTAGACAAATAAGAATGTGCCAAACTAGCTTCTAATTCTTATTTAATTATTTCATGCTAGGTTTGGACATAGTACAACAGTTGTGCTATGGAAATCACAGAGTCATTGAGTTAGCAGGGCCCTCTGAGTCCATCAGACTCAACACCATTGCTCGAGCAGGACCACCTAGAGTAGGGTGCCCAGGTCCCTATCAGGCAGCCTTCGGCTATTTCCGAGCAGGAGAACCCCCCCAGCCTCTGGGCAGCCTGTGCATCATCCTGACAGCACAGAAGTGCTTCCTGGTGCTCAGAAAGAGCCTCCTGTTTTCCAGTTTGTGCTCACTACCACTTGCCGGACTCCATCTCCTTTGCATATTTCCCTTTGGGTATTTATAGGTCCCGAGACTCTTCCAGGCTGAACAGCCCCAGCTCTCCCAGCCTCTCCTCAAAGGAGAGGTGCTTTAGTCTCTTCATCACCTTGGTGGCTCTCTGCTGGACTTACTCCAGAAAGGTCGTGACTCTCTTGTACCAGAACTGGACATGGAACTGTAGGTGTGGCTTCACCAGCGCTGAGGGGAAGGATCACCTCTCTTAACCTGTTGGCAGTGCTCTGCCTAATGCAGCCAAGAATACTACTAGCCTTCTTGCACACTGCTGGCTCACATTCAACTTGGTGGCCACCAGTACTCTCAGGGCCTTTTCTGCAGAGCCACTTTCCAGTGAGGTGGTCCCCAGCAAATACATGTACATGAGATCATTCCTCCCCAGGTAGAGGACTCTCAATTTCTCCTAGCTGAACATAGTGAGATTCTTGTCAGCCCCCTTTTCCAGCCCATCAAGGTCCATCTGGATGGCAGCATTGCTCTCTAGTGCACCAGTCCCTCCCCCAGTCTCATGCCATCCACAAATTTGCTGAGGTTGCACTCTAACCCCCAAATTCACAACATTAACAAAGATGTTAACAGGACTCAATCCAGTATTGTTCCTGGAGTACACACCTTATTACTGGCCTCCAATTAAACTTTGCACCACTGATCGCCACCATGGGCGCAGCAGTTCATCCAGCTTTTGATCCACCTCACTGTATGCTTATCCAGACCATACCTCATCAGCTTCTCTAGAGGAACCCTACAGCAGACAAGGTTGAAAACATTAGTGAAGTTCAGGAGGACAATACTCATGGGTCCCCAGGGTCCATCAGTTCAGTCAGGCATGATTTCCTATTGGTGAGTCCATGCTAACTACCAGTGATTTTCTTTTGCTTCATGCACCTATAAATGGTTTTTAGGATAAGCTTTCCATCTTCTTCCCAAGATTCAGGCAAGGCTGACTACCTGTAGCTCACTGGGTCCTCCTTGCCCTTTTTTATGACTTTTTTTCTCATCCAGCCTTCAGGCAATTCTGGTTTTCACAGTCAAGCAAGAATAATACAGTGGCACCCTAATGACAGCAGCACTCACAGGTGAACTTGCAAATCATAAATCACCTGGGTTGAAAAGGACCCAAAGATCATCTAGTTTCAACCCCCCTGCTGTGTGCAGGGTTGCCAACCAGCAGACCAGGCTGCCCAGAGCCACATCCAGCCTGGCCTTGAATGCCTCCAGGGTTGGGGCATCCACAACCTCTCCATTCTGTGCCTGCGAATGAGAATAGGAGGCTCAGAGGCTTTAGAGCACAGAATCATTTATTAACTTTCAAGCCACACTTACTGTTGAAAATAAGTCTACAAAACTCTGTAGGAAGCTGAATTCTAATTAAATGTTAAATAGCTTTAATATAACACTTGAATTAAATCTTCATGAATGGCATGAAAAGCATCCTTACAGCCTATTGTGCAATAATAGTCTTTTTTTCCATGGTAGCTGTAGGAAATATTTTCAGAAAAGTAATAGGTGAGGGAAACATTACTAAGGAAAAAGGATGATACTGGAGTATAAAATTCTAACGCATACCGTACATGGAGTTCTCACCCTTCTGCCACAAAAAGGTTCAAACACACTGGTGCTTCACAGCACGCTGTGAAACATTTTCTTCACCCACTTTATTTAATTATTTTGAGTTACATTACATTGACAAAAATCTCCTAACAGCAGTCATAAAATGATGACAAGAGGAAGTCACCCCTTGTCCCTATCCCCTGACTTGCTGTGAGGTTTCACAAGGAAAGGAGCAGTCCATCATTAGCATTATTAGATTATATATATTACTACTATATTAGTGTTACATAAAACAAGAGTCAATTCTTTACCAGAAACAGCACACTGAAATCAGTTGTGGTAATATTGAATGTTATAAAATGATCAGAAAGCCTTTATGTAATTTAAAATAGGAAGCCAGTATCAAAATACATTAATTGGCACCAAATTCACAGGCCAAGAAGGAAAAGTAACCCAAGTAGGGTATTACATAGAAGATCTTCTGAAGATCTTTGCATTAACATAGTTCCTCCCCTACCCCAGAGTGTAAAAATCTGGAATAAACCATAAGATTCAAGTAAGAAAAATAGACCTAAAGTGTGATGTATTGTCAGGAATAATCAGAAGTCAAGACTTTCACTTACAGCAGCTGGGCAGAATCCCACATACAAAAGGTGACAGAACTGAAAAAAACAAGAAGGCAAAGAAAATACTTGGAGAGAAAAGACACTTCGGATTAAGAAGTCAGTGCAGAGAAAATCATAGATTCATTGAGTGGAATACAGCAATCCAATTTGGCACAAGGTTAGCAAATTAAAGCAGGTTTTTGGTAGGAGCATAAATATGCACACTCCAATATAAGAATACAAAATTAATACACTGAAGAAGTTTAAAGTAAGTTTCTCTATGTAGTTCATATTATATACTGATTTAATTGTAAGTCCGCGCATCTTAGGTCTCAACCAGTAAGTAGAAATACCAAAAAAGACCCAGTCCTAGACTTCACTAGTGTGTATTATTGCATGGGACTGTCCTAACAACTCATGCATGGAAGCAAAGCCTTGAACACAGTGGCCTGAAGTTCAGAAACTAGATATTAACTCCTGAAAACTACTACTGAAATATCTGATAAACAAACTAAACACCCTTAGAGAACACTTAATGTTAGTTTGCCACTCTCTGTGCAGTCATATAGTCTGTGTAAAGCTCTATAGAAAACTTATAAGAAATTCTGCCCTTAGGAATGTACTGATAACAAAGTATATTTTCTAACTAGCAACAAGAGACAGGTGAGATTTTTTTTTTTTTTCCAAATGGTAGTACTGATTCCTATTCTGGGTTTACGTATAATTACAGAATGACTGATTTCAACTGAGCATTGTAGTGACATGTCTACAGTCAGAACTGAGATCCATGGCATCTTACAATGCTTTAACTACACATTAAGACTATTGCTTTGCAAATTTTTGTTCCAATCTTGATCAGTCTAATAATCTTCATCTTCAGATAGGAGCTAAGGCTGCCAAGCCCTTGCAAGATTGGGCCTTAATTCCATGCAAATAACTAAAATAGCTACTGGAACTACAAGAATATGTAATTTGTGCGCTGTGGCTGTGCATAAGCACAGTAATTTTCAGACACTTTAGCTTTTATTTCATAGATATGCAGCATGGCTCTAACACATGTGCATTTATGACTGATGCATCTGCATGAAGCTTCTCATGAATGTTGCAAGCTTCTGAACATCTTCTACAGTCACTGCATTATACAAAGAGGCACGGATTCCTCCCACAGATCTGAATTGAAAACAGGAGAGAAAAAAAATACATGAGTTTTGTATGTGCCAAGAAAAGACAGATATCATTTACAGTTACTTTGCCCCAATCAAACAGAAAGAAGTTCATATTTTATATGAATGAGAGGCAGAATTTTACTCAAGGTAAGCAGGCAATCTAAAGCAACTTAATATTTATTAGTTATTACTAATACGCGGTAGCCTTATGACATAAAAAAAACCCCTAACTTTTATCTACAAACATCACTGTAACATGGGAAGGAATTCTTTCCATCAGCGAGATAAGTAATGTAATGGAGACTTTATGCAATGACAGAATTTGACAAAATGTCACCTTCTTTGGCATTTGAACAGAGACAAGAAAGATTAATCAAGCTAGAGAAGAAGGCAGAATTAACAAGAAAGCTGTGCCCCATCACACCTAAACTATAGTTGATTCACCACCAGTTTTTAATTACAGTCTCAAGACTGCAATTCCCAGTGCTCCCAAACCAATATGAAAGAACAGCTTGTAAGCAAGAAATGCTGGTGAGTCAATACACAATGCTGCTGCTATATCGCTGTAATAATTTTTTATTCTGCACAGCAAGGGGATTCATCTCAGTGTAGCACTTACCGATGTCCTTTCAGAGATATCATGTTAAGTTCCACAGCTTTCTCTAGGAATTTCTTTTCCAGGGCTTCATCACCCTTGATACTGCCAATGCGGAAGGGGACGTTCATTCTGCTTCGGTTCTTCTTCTCTACTGGACATCTAGAAAAGTTGCAAAATTAATGATTATCCTACTTTTTGCTAAATTTACATTTTCAATTATAAACAACTTCAAAAAGTGAATAGTTGTATCCAGCTTAAAAGTCATTGTTCCATAACTATAGCAATCATTACTTCCTGTGAAAGAAAGCAAACTTCCTATTTTCAACCAAGTATATAATTATGGTAATAAGAAGTGGAAGGCCTTTCTAACATACCAAAAATTGGCTCTGACAGACACTTTTATTCTGCTGGCCACAAATGCTACTAGAATTGAGTTTGACCCACCTCAACAGAGGTAAAACAAACAAACAAACCACCACAATATAAAGCTTCCACTGGAGACTTTAATTATTAGTCTCAGTCCCCCTTCTCAAGGTCTTATTTGGTGTTATTAAGAATTATGAATGCAGAGAGGAGAGTGATCTCTAGAACAAATTTTACATTACATACATGGCCACAACATATTCCTTTAACTAAAGTAGAAGATTTAAGATGCATTTAAAGCAAAATTACTCTTCATTTTTTTCTAATTTGTGTTTGTTTTATGGATTCTGTTTCATATGTAATTATTGTGGACAAAAAACATGGCAGGGCAAAAGGTAAGGGGAAACGGAGGGAAGTATTTAATATTTAAATACTTATCTTTATTGCTTCTGGTTACAAAAGAGATATGAAGCCATGGTATTTTCCAAAATTGTGATGTAAATTCTTGCATAAATTCACAAGGAAATATTTTTTATTATTCTATTTGGCATGGTTGTAGTTGAGTACAGATTGGATTGTTTTTTGTAGGCAGCAGGGGTGTTGAGTTCTCCATTGGTTCCTTTGTGCAGATTAAGTAGTAACTGATCATAATGTTAACATATCTAAGTTCTCTGTACCAACTGTAACCAGGAAAACACTCTTTCAAAAGTCCTATGCTTGTAAGGATTCTCACATTTGAGAATATATCCACATCCACATATATATATATATATGTGTATGGATACGCTCCATTTAAGATGACCTATTTCCTATCAGGCAATCTAACACAACTCCATGCAAACTGTTAGTGTAGAGACTTTAGAAAACAACAAACTGAAATGGCACACACTTGTGGAACAGTCTCGGTTCATAAAAAGCTTGTCACACCTCTTGCTCAGTGAAGCATGCCATAGATTAGGTGGTACATCACAGCTAGGAAGGCAGCTTCAGATAAGAATGGATCTATGACTAAAAAGATGACTTGAACTGTGTTACTAGAGAAGATGCATACAGATCACTTAATGAAGTTTGCGTTGCTTTCCTTATTTGCCAGTTCACCATCCCACTTGCACTGCATTTGCCTATTGAGTCCTATAGGCCAACTTGCCAAAAACACGGATTTTTTATTTGCCATAAAATGTTTTTTCAAAGCTTCATTTGCTCACTGAGGTTTATGAAAAAGCCCCCAGGGTTTTAATAAAGTAGGATCACAATTCTAATCATTGCAATGCCAAAGGCAAAGCTGTTCCCATCATGAAAATGGATAAGCAGAATGCACTGAATATTATGAACTATATCTTTGCCAATTAAGATTGCGGCCAACTTAAATTTAAAATCCAAATTTAATTTCTCTATCCTAACTTTGACTCTAAAGTTAATTAGATCCCAAATTTTGACTTCATACTGAAGGCAAAGGAAAATATTTTGCAGTCTGTCATTTGATAGTTTTTGAACTTATGAGCATTGAAGTTATTGTTGCTTTTTACAACACCAAGATTTAACTACACATTTTGGGTCCTGTCAGGAAAAAAGCCTTGCATCCATACACAAAAACAAACTGTCAAATCTGCTTTTAAATAACATCAAAAACAGCTGAAAACAAAATACTTTTTTTTATGTACAGATCACATTCTGACTAATTCAGTAAATGTTACAGAATTGACTACAATTAATAAGATACTCTTCCTGAGTGTAAAAAAAAAAAAAAAAAAAAAAAAAAGCAGAGGTTTTGATTTCTGAAGAGGTAGTTAGAAAGGATAAGCTGCAGAATTCCTCTTACCAGCTTCTTACCAGCCACCTTCTTGGTTTTAGCCTGTAATTCTCAAAAATACAGTAAGCATACTAAATAGTTGCAACCTGCTTTCAGTACGCATATCTCCTAGGCTCCTGCATTTTATTAAGGGCTTCTCAAGCAATTTGTATAGAGTAATAAGAAATAACATTCTACTGGAACAAAGCTCACCCCTTGGAGAGTTACCAAGTGAATTATTTGCATAAATAATATCTAGGATTTCAGGATTACTCAATTTCAATATATTGAAAAAGTAACTTAGCTGTGCAACAAATTTTTAAAGCAAGGGGAAAACACACAACTTACACATAGAATCCATTCGATTTATCTATAATATCATAAATCATTCGTGATTTGATTAAACTAAGTTTGTCCATGGCTGCAGCTCCACCATTGTTCTTTATCCACTCCAGTACCAGCCCCATGATATAGATACTGCAACAGAAGAAAACATTTTTTTTTTTAATGTGACTGAAAAAACAAAAACAGTCATGAATAACAGTACACTAAAGTTTTAACTGTGAAATGTTATATTTATTTTAAGGTATTTGTTATAGCATGAGACCTGTACAGCTGCTCTACCCAAGATGCAAGAACGAACCTCAAATCTACATGAAGTAAGAATGCTAGAAATCTAATCATGTTTTCACAACTGTTAAGAATAAAACCTACAATCCCATTTCTGTCTAAAAGGATCATTTTCCCCTCCTGAACAGTGATGTTTGATGAAACAAATAATTAATGTATTACATTTAATTATTCATTACCATTCAAGTTTAAGCAGAGTCCTGGAAGCCTACTGAAATCACATGTCTAGAGACCAAGTATTTCAATGCCAGTTATGCAGTGCAACATTAAAAGAAAAAAGAAGTCCCCAAGGCCTTTTGCCTTTGTGCTTTTGCTATAAAACTAAGCTTGTTCAAGTTCAGACATTTCCCACAACTACAACATTTTGCATAATAAACTGTTCACAAGTTTTTATGGCGCCTTTCCAACAGATTTGCTTTTATTTTATCCCTTCATTACAGATTCCAAGGGAGTACTCAGAGAACATTACCCTGCAAGTTCCCTAACACAAATCTAACAGGAGTTTGTTTTAAACTTCACTCCTTTCAATTTCTCAGGGGATGCTAGTCTCAAATCTTTGAACACTTCAGAAAGACTGTAGAATAAATCAGATTGCCTTTTACAAATACACCTTATAGATTTCAGAGCACAGCCTTGCTACATTTATGACAGCAGGCTGCCAACAGCCCCAGCATAAAGAAATTAAATGAAGAATTGCCTAGGCCCTTGACAGGTACACAGGGCCACATTCATGTCTTGCTTTCATTTCCTCGGGTGAAAAATTTGGACAAGTAAAGTTTAAAGAGTTAGGCCTGGAATCATCCACTAAATTCAGCCAGATTAAACCCTTAATCCATGTTACGTGTCAGCCAAAATAATGTTTCAGGAGCAATTTTAAATGCTAAACAAACCCTTGGAGCTTAAAAATTAGTGTTTTGGTTTTTTTTTTAAATAGGAAATGCATTGCAAATTTTAGCAAAGTAGATCAGGGTCAAAGAGTTAAGCACTGTAGCATCAAAATGTTAAAGCCATTGGCATCCTTTAAATTTAATTTAACATCCTGCTGGAGTAGCTGTTGTACATTCTGTTAATATTTCCTGCCTGTTTGCCACAAATCCTAAGAGAGTGCGAGGAAAAGAGGAGAGGAAAAGTAGGAAGTTTTGCCAGTTCTTTATAAAAACTGGAACAGTCATTTAGAACCAAGCCAAATAGGCATACACCGTGCCAACATTTCTGTCTGTGTTACATTTTGGATTCTGGAGCACACTTTACCTTGAGTCTGCAGCACCAAGTGAAATAAAGCAAGGCAGCAGTCAGAAAGGAGAAAGGTTGTTAAATCAACTTTATTTTCCATTCTTTTAGTTCCCCACTATTCTATTAGTGTTCTTGAAAGACACTCAATTACAGCTAAAGTTGCATTTGCATTTTAGAATTTATTCACATAAATAAAAGACTGCAAAACTTAATTTTGGTTTTGCTTTTCAAATCAGAGGAGCAGCACTGCTAAAGTGTTGAGAACTTGTTTCTTTTAAAGGAAATAGTCTTGTACTTGGAAAACTTGAATGGCTGGATTTGAAACCCAGCATGTACAATGCAAGCACACAGTGTCCAAAACAGTGTGCATGATTTGGCAGTCAGAAAATAATCAATCATGAGAGAGAGGCTTTATCAATTGTTGAAGAAAGTGCTCATACTGCCTGTGTACTGCAGACAGGAAGAGAATAATCTGGCAAATTTAGGTTAATTTTTCTCTTAAATGCAAAGCCTAATGATATTGGCTATACTTCAGCCAGTAAGGCAGTCTTCAGATGGCTGCAGGAGTAAATCATTACAGTACTACCCACTCTACAGTGGCCATACTGCTTTGGAAAATTCCAGTTGTGCACCAGAATATGAAATAAACATATATGTACAGGATTTATTTTTTCTTTTGCTAAATTAAGATAAACTATATATCTATGCCTGTAATACACACTTTACACACCACACTGAGAAACAGATTCAATAACATAATCTGTACCTCAAAATTCTACTGAATTTAAATTAGGAAGGTATTAAGGTAGACTTTATGTGCAGGAATCATTGTAATTCATTTTGATACAGTGTATATGAAATCTGCTGGATACCATTAGGTATTGTAACTTCACAAACTCTAGCTTGTATTAAATGAAGTCTAAGAGCTGCAGTTAAACATTCTCAGCATGAAACAGAATTTCCTATTGATCAGAGATGATGCAAACTTTGAAAAAAAAAAAAAGTAGTTATTTTTTGACATATTGCAAAAATACTTTTTAAAAAAGGAAGTGTCTAACTTAAGATTTTATTTTTTGAAAAGCATCTGTTTCATCAGTAGGCATTGGTATAGTATTTTCAATTATTTCAGTTTAGAAATGCCATATTAAGTAGGGGTAAATACTACTAATTTAATGCCTAAGTATTCCTGTAGCAAAGTATTACCTAACCAGGTATCAGAAGCTAAGTGATGCTGCTTTTAAAAGAGCAAGCTATAGCCTGTTTTACCTCATGCATACATGAATTCCCTGATAACATGACTATTTTATTATCTTGATGCTACCAGTAATTACAAAGATTGACCAATTTTATTTTTTAATCCCAAGTAAGCACTGAGGTAATACCAAAAGAAATATGGAAAGTCTTATTAGGGAAGAAGGTAAAGCAATGACTAAACCACACTTTTTAAAACTCTTCTCCAGTTTCATTTCAAAACTCACTGCAGTGAACGATTTAGTTAGAACTAGAAATATTCCAATAATTTTTTAAAAATCTCATTTTTAAAATATTTAATAATGATAACACCATTTATTATTTCCTAGCACGAAGGCAGAAATGGATATGGAGGTTTAATTGCTGACAGTGTTCTCAGGTAGAAATTAAATGAAGTCTAATGAGCATTCAAGCAGCAAGACCAAATGCCCCAGTTACTTACTCACAGTCTTAGAAGCATTAGTATTTTAACAGCTCATCGTGTTTCTTTACACCAAAGAACTAGATTCTGAAATTTCTATAACGAAATTATGGCACACAGTATTTAATTCTAAAAATATTACATCCTTTATGTCCAAGTCCCATTCACTGGGCAGCAAGGGCCTACTACAATCACCTCAGATATTTTCAGCAAAATCACATGAAATCCTTTAGCACCTCAGTTACTTGAAGACAAACAACACTCTTCTCTGAAACTCTTTTTTCCACTAAGCATAGCAGATAGTGATGCAGAAACTTCCTGAATAACAGATATTAAAAAGCTGGGTAAGTTACCTGTAGCATGGAGGAGTGTTATATAAAGAGCCATTCGCTGCTTGTGTTTTGTAATCCATTATTACAGGGCATTCCTTCAGTGCAAATCCCAGCAAGTCCTCACGTACTATTACAACAGTAACTCCAGCACAGCCAACATTCTTCTGAGCACCAGCAAAAATCACACCAAACTAACAGAAAGAAAGGAAGGAATCATGACATACATCCACTAGTTGATTTTAACTGAATAAGAAACCAGTATTTTTATACAACTGAAGCTTGGAGAACATGTCATAAGCAAGCTGCAGGTCAAGGACATGCCAGCAGAAGTTCTAATTTCAAGGTGCACTTCCAGCTATAATTGTTACCCCATGTATATCTTAATTCAACGCGTTTTCCAGTAATTTGCTAAATATTTAATAGCCACAAATGATTCTCAAGGCAACTTGCTCCTATTTGCACTCTACTGCAAGCAAAAAACATGTAGACAAAACTATTTTCAACCAATTTGGTATTTCACGAGAGGCATCGTATAATCCACCTGCTAAAGGGAAAGCAAAACAGGAGAAAAACAAACAAAAACAGTTGAAGATGAAAGTGCTAGTAATTCCCACTTCTCCCAAGTCCTACTCCTTCCATCCTTCACCCCCTCCTTAACTGCACTGTACCTTGGAAACATCCACAGGCCTCGACAGGAAATTTGATGACATATCACAAACCAAGACTGCTCCTTTGACATCAGGTACAAAGTCAAACTCCACACCATGAACAGTCTCATTAGCACAGTAGTACACATACGATGCATCTGGATTGAGATTCCAAGTGCTTGGGTCAGGAATGTCTAAGACAGACAAAAAGAATACCAAAGGTCACTACACAGATGTAATTTTCCTGGCACACAGTTTTATTTTAAGGCTAGACCCTCAAGTACTAAGCCAGAATGATTTTGCAGCCTGAAGTGCAAAGCTACATTGTAGCTTCCTGGTACGGTATCCACAGAAGAAATGTATCAGTACATCCCCAGTATTCTGTGGTGGGCCATCATCGAGCTTGCAAACATTCATCTGACTTTCAGTTCTTTTTCCTTAAGGAATCTTCGCCAGACAGAATCTTCTACATGTCTTTGAAACTACTAAAGCATCCAAATTCTTACTGGTAAAGTTATTGGAATCTCTGTTTACATGAACCCCTACAAGCATTTTTAGACCTATTCAAAGTATATGTTCAGCTGTCTCCTATCTAAACTTTGTAAGGGATCTACAGAACTAAGATTTGCCTCAGTCAATAGGCTGGACTGGCATGCCCAAACAGAACAGGTTTGCATAGAATAAATGGTTTTTCCTTTTTTCTCCTCTTCTACAAAAGATGGGGGGGAATATATGCTGCTATTGCCTCTCCCATTATTTATTCCCTCTTACTTTAATTGTAGCTGCCAAATACACTCCCCTATAATAAGAAGTCACCAGTTACATAATTCCTGTTTCTTAGAGGAAATATTAACCTGGAAGATTATATAAATAGTAATCGGGGCACCAACTGGTTTGGGGAATATTCTTTATCTTCCCTGTTGCCACTCTTTCAACTTTAAATTATGTATCATGGACCAGAGAAAAGAAATAAAAGCACAATTAACAGAAGAATTTAGGTATCCCTAGTCCAATAATTATTTATTTATAACCAGTGACCACTTAAAGCATACATGTTTGTTTGAAACAGATTTTTCAAACAAAAAAGTTACACACAACCTTTCTTCCTTGCACACAGTGGTCATTAAAATTATGTCATGTCCATAAGCTCTATGAGAAGGAGTTAGAAGTGCCTTTCCTATTTCAGAGCTAACTAACAAATGGTCAGGAGATGAGTGTTTGGAAACCCCTGAAAGACCATAACGGAAAGCACATCACCCATCTCCTGGGCTAGTACACATAAGATGCCAAATATACTTCTTAATTTCAGAATAATTTATTACTGAATAAGAAACTGAATTACTTTAGCATATACTTGCAAATACCTTAAAATCTAAGTTAAAAAATAAAATAAGTCAGATAGCCCACATAATTTCCCCGTCTCCTTCCTACCACTCAAGTTCTGGAACCCAGTCACTCTCATCTCAGAATGCTTGCATGGTGGAGACCGTTAGGCCACCTAACCAATCTCCCAGTCATAGATGTGGAGACATGCAGGAGACAGTTTTTGAGTGCTGGCCAGTCAACCATTTAACTAGTTAACGTTCAATAATGCAATAGCTGAGACAGGTCAATTTTTACAGCAATTCAGAAAAGCAAGCATTCACATCAATAGATGTAATCATCAACTTACTTGTATAGGCTGATAGTTTCGGATGAACAATATTCACTTTGGCATACTTCTCTGCTTCTTTAGCAGCTTTTGCTGACCAAGCTCCAGTAACCACATAATCTGCCTGTCTTCCCTCCTTTAAGCCAATCAGGTTTAGTGGGACTGCACTGAACTGACCAGATCCACCTCCTTGAAGGAAAATAACTTTGTAGTTTTCTGGTATAATTCTGCAAGCAAGAAATCACCATATTTTACTTCCAAAAGACAAAGGACACATAACACTTGCATCTGACTGCAACCCTACAGAAAAGGAGTGCTTCTATTTCAGTAGATGCTTTTCACAGAGGTTAAACCAAATCCTGTCAACTTACCTCAAAGCTGGTCTTGAGTAACAACCTAAACAGTAGGAATAGTGCTATAGATTGAATTTTAAAAAGTTTGTTGGAAATAAGCAAATTCACTCCTGAGAAGTTTCTATCATAGCACACACAAGCTCAAACAATATTCCAGCAGACCTAATGCTCACTTGAAGTTTTGTCTCTTACAAGCTCCATGGTATTTCTGAATTGAGATGGCTTCACAACAAAGTTCTTGAAGTACAATTCAGTTTTTAGACTTAAAAATTTGCACATGCAACTGCATAGTACATTGTACATGCAGAGCAAGTGGAGAAGCTATTTACATCATCACAAAAATTACTTGTTCAAACTACTCACGAAAGCTCTGCTATCAATCACACTGGCTGTGACAAAGAGTCAAGCCTTAAAAAACAAAGTATGGTCCTTTCATATAAAACTACTATGAGAATAGTACACTAATTCTAATGCATGGTATAAAAACATTAACCCTAATCCACGATCTAAAAATTTTCTATTTAAAAAAAGTGTTAAAACACATATAAGGAAGAGGCTCCTGACCAGTCATTCCTTATAGATATTATGTTAATAAAATCAGGTAACATACAAATCAGCAATATATAGATCACCTGCATGCCATCAGTGAGCATATTTCTGTTATTTCCACTTATTCCTTAAAACAGATTTCTTAAGAACTAGGCAAATGGAAGACTGATATCCTCTCCATTACTTAATCAGATGCCTATCTAAACAAGCTAGGAACCTTCAAGGAGAGGTTTCCATATTTCGCATTTTTAGTGCAACTATCTCAAGTTTAATTTAAAAATAGGAAATTATTTACTTACAGTAATTCGCGCAAGAGATTTTCAGCTGTATTTAAAATTTTTGAGAAATCCGAGGTCCGATGGCTCATTTCTATGGTAGGGGGAAAAAAAAAATATAGCATGGAAGAAGACAGAAATGCATGAATGTGATTAGCACCAATTGTGCTAAGCTTTAACATCTTTACACTCACAGACCCAATACCCAAAGGCTTCCATTCCCAGTTCCAACTCCTATTTTGTTGAACCATTCCAAATACCTGCAAAACCCTTACTTTTCAGATTTTGTCCAATTCTGTGCAAATCCTTTCCATTCATATTTGGCAGCCACATGACCTAACTAGTCCCACCAAAAAAAAAAAAAAAAAAAGTAGGTGAATAAAAATATTCCCTAGGAAGGTGCAAGTTTCTTCACTGTAAGAATGTCCTTTGTCACTACTTTACTCTGTACCTGCTAAACCAGTACAGTGGGTTGTCTTGTTATTTTATTTAACAAAAACTTAATCATGCAGTATCCTAATTAGAAGTTCAGGCTACTGAATTTCAATTTCTTGTATTCAACCATAGTCTTCCTTCCATCTAGAAGAGCAAAGAATTTTAACACAAATCCATATCCCAAAGAGACTGCTGTACATGATACATTTAGCAATGAAAAAGTTTCAGAGGGGCAGTAAAATGCTGGGCATGTTTGTCCATAAATGTTTTATGCTTCTGGGACTGAATAATGACTCAGTCATGCAAATAACATAAAGCACCTCATCCTTCTGGCAGAATAGCACAGACTTCCTAAAGGAAAGGACACTAGATATCAAATATGCCTGAATTTACCAGGTGGTACACAAGATAATGAATACATACATACAAGTGCACAGTATGTGTATATCCACACATTGCATTTTATGTAAATAAAAATGCAGGTAACTTCTTAAAGATCCAGAAATAATAGGGCTTTAATTATGATTAATTAGGCTGAGAGAGCTGGAGCTGTTCAGCCTGGAGAAGAGAAAGCTCCAAGGGACCTTATAGTAGCCTCCCAGTATCTGAAGGGGGTCTACAGGACAGCTGGGGAGAGACATTTTACAAGGGCATGTACAACAGGACAAGGGAAAACAATTTTAAACTGGAAGAGGGTAGATTTAGACAAGAAATTAAGAAATTCTTCAGTCTGAGGTTGGTGAGACAGTGGAACAGGTTGCCCAGAGAGATTGTGGATGCCCCCTCCCTGCCCAGACATGTTGTGGATGCATTCAAGGCCAGGCTGGATGGGACTTTGAGCATCCTGGTCAAGTGGGAGCCACCCCTGCCTATAGCAGGGGGGGTTGGAACAAGATGATCTTAAAGGTGCCTTCCAACCCAAACCACTCTATGATTAGTTACTTCCATTCATAGTCCTTTATATTGGATTAGTAAACAGCAACCTGTGGATCGTTTTATGATCCCCTGAACGAATAAAAAGCAAGAGAAGAACAGCAGTTTATAAAAGGACACGTATAAACGAAACAAGGTATTACAAGCTATTGCACAAGAAAATGAAGTATTCAGTTGCAAATATCAATAGCAAAAGCCTTTTTTTTAAAAAAAAAAAAAGTTGAATTAAGTATCTACACTCTGAAAATTATACAAAAATTTTGAAGTCTTACTTACCAAGAACACTAATACCAAGTCCTTTGTAGTCCACCAATTCTTTCTGTGCTGCTAATAATACCTAACAAAACAAAACAAAAAATCCACAAATAAACTGAGAATTTTCTACTATGTGGAATCCCTAATGTATCATACATATACCAGCTGCTCCATAGGGCAGTAACCTAACACTTCTCTAAGGAAATTAACAAAATAATAGGCTTCATGTAATTTCATTTTATCTAGTAGCTGAAGGCTTGTCTTAAAATAGCATAATTAAATCCCATGCTTCATGTGGAGACTTCACATTTCAAGTCATTATTTCAATAGCTGCACTTCCAGATTACTTCAGAATGACTTTTAGGTGCTGAGTGGAACTCCTAAATGCTTACAGAAGGCTTAATGTTCACAAGTATGCTTTTGCTATTCTTATTTCCCCCATCTTGTGTTCTTTCACTCACCTCCCACAAACAAGCTAACTGAGATACAGAAAGAATCATCAAAAAAGAGCATGTGGCATTTGACACCTCACATTGATTCAATGCCACAAGGCCTAGTTTCATAGAACAAAGTCCTGCACTTCCTGAAGATGCACGTTATCTGTTACTGAATGTTAAGAAAAGAATTAAATGAAAGCTCTGAGGCAACAAAAGTCAGGTTAATTTTAGCAGCCTTGGCAAGCTGATCTGCTGCTTCAACTTTTCATTTGCCTTTCTCCCATAGCTCTCACAAAACAGAATTAGATCCTAACCACCTGTTTCATCATTACTTCTAGTTTCAGTGAATTCCTGCATGAGAAGCAAAGCTTTCTTAGCCCCTCAAATAGATGTAGGAAATGGAAATCCAGTAGAAGAGCCTCCAGCACATCTCAGGGTCTGCCAAGACACCACATGCTTCGGGCAGTTGCAGGAGCTTTGCTGACAGGGCATCTGTGTGAACTGTCAACTGTAAAGCTGGTCACCAGCAGTTCAACCATGAATAGCTGTGCTGCTTTTCATCTCCGAGATCACAATATTTTAACAGATGTGTTTCATACTGTAAACATGCCCATGCCAAATGAGAGCTTAAAAAGTTAGTGCTAACTTGCAGAGCATCAGAAAGGACTCGTTAAACTGCTGTGTAGAATCCAGTTCTGTCGGGAGCTTTATCTGATATAAGCTGCACACATCTCACGATAGACCCTTATGGTACTTCCTAGCAGGCATGAAGACCTCTGCCTTTGGACAGTCTGACCACTCTGCACGCAGCATCACCTCAAAGTCAAACAACGTGAAACAACTGCGGCAGCACAGCCCATTCCTGCTGCTGGGTTTTTGAAGGTGCTTAAGTAACCGGCAGCTTGGGGCACAGCAGGGCCTCCTCAAACACCCAGTTAACTGTGACAGTGTGACCAACATTGCTGCAGTCACGGCAAGAGCTCCTTTCTGAGCAAGCCGTTCTACCATATGGAGCAATCAATGTCCTTGCAGTGCGGTCTACGGGGGACGTTTCCAGGAGGGAACTCGTGAATTAAACTGCTGTAAAGCAAGCTGATTTACCTAGTAAAACTGGTAAAGAAATAACATAGACAGTAAGTAAGAAAACTACGGAGGAAACCAAGACAAGAAGCACGAAGTCTCACGGAACGTCGCCCCTGTGCCGGCAGCCGGATGCCTGCAATCCAGCACGAGCCACCCTCGCTCCATATGCAACTGGGTAATCTACGGCTGCTGATGCAACTTCCCACAGAGTTGAGTCTGCACTGCACTCATCACCATTTTTTTGAAGGAAGAGATGGTACCGGGTCGCTACGCCCTCTATCAGCTGATAAGCATCAAACTCGACACGAACACGCAGCGCACCGACGGGACTCCAGCGCTCCACACAGCGCCTCGGCGCCGGACAACGCCAGCACGCCGCGCTGCAGCGCCGGCGGAGCCGCTCCGAGAAAAGGGGCAGCGGCTCGCCGCACGCCGATTCGTGTCGGCAGCCGGGATAAAGGAACGGAGATCCAGGCGCTCGACTTTATCGCCGTTTACCTCAGCTTCCCGGCCCTCGCTCGGCAGCGGTAGCCCCACAGGGCCACGCCGGCAGCGCGGCCCCAGCGAGGCGCTCCCAGCGCGCCCCCCACCTCGCCGCCACGCCTGGCGGGTCCCAGCCCCTACTCACAGAGCGCGGCAGCTTGGCCGGCCCAGCGCCGAAGTTAGCCACCTGCCGCCCCCCGTCCATGATGGCGCCGCTCGCCCACCGCCGCTCGCCGCCCCCGGCCGCCGCGCCGGTATAAAGCCCCCGCCGCCCGCCCGCCGATTGGCTGCTCTCGCTCACACCCCGTGGGAGGGGCCGCAGCCGGACCGCCCGGCCGATTGGCCGCCCGCGGGCAGCGCCCCGGCCGCCTCTCGGCGGCGCGGCCACGAGGCGGAGGCGTGATCAGCCGGGAGCCGCCCCCGCGCACGCCCCGCGTACGCCCCCGCTGTCCCCTTCTCCCCCTCCGTGCGCCGCACGCGAGGCCGGGCGCGTGATTAATGTCGCGGAGCGGGGAGCAGGGCCGGGGCTGGCCCTTCCAGGCCGATATGCGGCATTCTTTCCGCAGGTACCTCGGTGCGGAAACACGGAGTTAACACGATAAGATTGTTGCTGCTGAGAGAGTGCCTTTAGCTCATCCAATTTCCTCTCGTAGTTTTAGTGAGAGAAGAACTGCCACGCACTCCGTTTTCAGAAGTGATTTTAAAGCAAATGGCAGTAAATCACTTTTGACAAAACAAACTATTAGGTATGATTGAAAGCAGATGGGCTCTCCAGAGCCCCATAATTTCCAAATATCTTGAAGAAGATTTGCTATTCCCTGGCGCAGTTGCATGAAGTACGCACTCTGAACACCCTTTGCTCAGCACTACCCAAGAGCTGCCGCTGCCTCAGCCTGTGCATGCTGTCTTTCTCAGATGTAGTGACATTCCCGTTCCAGCACCTGAGCACTCTTTCAGAGAATAATTTTTTTCCTAATATCCAACCTGAACCTTCCCAGCCAATTTAAAGCCATTCTCTCTCATTCTGTTACCTGGGAGAAGAGGCCAAACCCCACTTTGCACAGCCTCCCTTCAGCTAGCTGTAGAGAGCAATGAGGTCCCCCCTGGAGTCTCTTCCGGACTAAACAATCCCAGCTCCCTCAGCTGCTCTTCATAAGGCTTGTGCTCCAGACCCCTCACCAGCTTCACTGCCCTTCTCCGAACACACGCCAGGGGCAAAATGTCTTTCTTGCAGCAAGGTGCCCAAAACTGAACGCAGAACTCAAGGTGTGGTCCCACCAGTGCCAAGTACAGAGGAATGATTACTTCACTAATTACTATCCATTACAAATTTTTTTCAGTGAAGAAATACTCTTTAATTTAACTTGTTCATTTCTGTGTTTAACCAAGTCAAGCTGGAACTATGAAAGAAATTTCCTGGCATGAAAACATTTTCATCTTGTGCATGTTAATTTGCTTAAGAAATGTTAACAGAAATGGCAGCTTTACAGAAAAAAATGACCTTCATTCTGGCCATGGACATAGCTTAAGAACCTCACCAAACTTACACTGAGGCACCAGAGCCCTCCTTGGTTCTGAAGAACTAAAAGCGAACTTGAGAAAAGCTAAAGATTTGATACATTCTCTTCAAAACATCAGGGTATTTTTAAAGTTCTCTTTAGGCCACAACACCCAACACAAGTAAATTACTTCTAATTATTCAGGCGGTTCTAACTGAACAGAAATCCCAGCTGAGCTGTCCGGTAACAACATAAAAAGTGCCACAGTGTCTTTGCTAGAGGCTCTAACAGAGGTGGGCAAAGAGGTACGTGCTCTTTGTACAGGCCAAAAGTACCTATATTTGCCTAGAGGATCAACTCTGAACTTGATGGGAACAAGGTACCCAAGGAAAGGAGGGGTGGTGGAAATGATCAGAAATAACACAGGTTGGTGGCTCACGTCAACAAGTTGGGCCCTGCCATACCAAGCACATTGATGTCCAAGCAGCATCAGTCTTGAATACTGCATGTCACAACCCAAAATGTAAATTAAAACTTTGGAATTAAATGTCGTTCAAATTTCTGGCACCCATTG
Organism: Phasianus colchicus; assembly: GCF_987193195.1. Lineage (NCBI taxonomy): Eukaryota > Metazoa > Chordata > Aves > Galliformes > Phasianidae > Phasianus > Phasianus colchicus. The sequence goes on from NC_143476.1 coordinate 53,978,103, forward strand.
CTAGAACACAAAAATAGAAACTATCAGTTCAGAGCACAGGGAGTAAATACCAGCTACTGCCTTATTTCACATCAGGAGAGCCCCGTCATAACCAGGAAGATCAAAACCAGCAGCTCTCTTGAGTTTGCTGGAAGCCTTGCCACCCAGCACTTTAAAAATTCCATTGCATTCTGTGTGCTGACAGGGAGTAAATAAGATTGATAAGGATGAATAAACCTGACAGTTACCTGAACAAAGAACAGTCCATTCACATACGATTATTAAGCTTTTGCAATTGGAGACAATGAAGAAAAATGGTGAAGGTCACATCAAAGTTTTGTTACTTTTAAATTGAGATTTCTGCCATTTTAATATTTTGCTACCAGCAATTACTATCTTTTTATTACATCAAAATCCATACATTCTTTATGCCAGTATTCATAAGTATCCTACATAAAACATTGTCTTTAAAAATCATGACCTACAGTACTGCTTCTGGCTTCCAGTATTTGATTTGTGACCCCGTAAGTAACACAAGCCCCTGCAAATGTGAATTTGTAAAATTAAAAACTTCAAATCAGTGAGTGCTGTTTTTACTCTGATGGATACTAGAAAAAGCAAATTAAAATTTAGAGAAATTTAAATTCCAAAGTTTCCGTTAAACTTTTATTGGGTTCATCGTGATTTAATATCATGCTGGAGAGAAAAACTTTCACCAGCTACTGTTGGAAAAGAATTGACTCACTCCAGGAGACTGAGTACACACAAGTTCTCTGTCTAGTGCAACTATGTGTAAACTGACGTCATTATTCAAAGATAAATAATGCTGACTACATAGCAACCTGGCATCTATTTCAGGAGGCAGGCAAGATGTCTGGCCCAGCAAACTAGCGAGACTGGCAAATTTTGATGAGACCGAAAATAAAATGCAGGTAGTTTAGAGGGTATTGTTTTGTTTTCCTCAGAGATTTGACTTCAAATAATACAGTTACAAAATGTGCAAAATAATTCCTGGGAAGCTAATAAGATGATTAAAATGCTAGAGCTTTATAGGTAAACAGTAATGCATTCTCTAGTAAATAGCTGGGCTACTTATTGATTCTAGATTTTTATGTCAAACAAGAACACAGACAAATTATGTAAAACATTAACAAATAGCAAGAGGTTGAAACAACCTAGAGCAAAACTCAGTGGTAAGGTACTTAAGTAATCCTTTGAGACGTATACCAACAAAATATTGTAATACTTTTATTACTTTCTATTAAAATACTTTATTCACATTTTTATATACCAAAGGTTGTGGGTTTTTTTAATACTTCTTTTAAAATCACCTTGAAATTTCTTAAGTATTCATGATAACCTTAAAAAAATGCTTTTCCCGAGGCAACTTGCAACCATTTTCTCTACTGATTTCAGATGCAACATTCAACTGTATAAAGTATGCACACCAGATTCTGATAGTAGGGGAGTTACAAAACAGTTCCTCTGACAAGATGAAGACAAGAAAGACCATCTAAATTATGTACCACCTGGCCAGTTTCATTTTAAATGATTATTTTTGACATAAATAATACTTTAGAAGCAAATACTAATGGTATTTAACAGTCATCCCTTGTGCCACCTGTTAATAGACACACAACACATAAACTGTTTTAAGGATTTGATAGTATTCTTAAAAGGCACATAATAGGCAATTCCTAATCCCATACAGGTGGACACTATAGTGTTATGCACCATTTCATAGTAATTAGCTTTATAGTTTTTGTTTTAAAATGAGCACGCATAGCATTTTACTGCTGAAGAATCTGATTTCATCAATAAATGAGACAATCACTCCAAAATCTCAAGCAGTGAATCATGACTGAAGTCATAGATCTCAAATATTTAAGAGAATATCTAAAACCACATAGATTAATATATTACTCTGCTATTCGTAAGTCTGTGTAAATAGGGCACTTTCATTGTGCAATTACATTGTGCACTGTTGCAATAGCCAAGGTGATCTGCTGTGTGCTCAGTACAAAATTTGAGGATTCATGTGTATATTCATAATTCTCAAAGAAACAGAGACAGGAATTTCTACAGATCTTTTGTGTTACAGAATTCTCACAACTCATAACAGAAAGAAAAAAAAGTTACATGGTAATATCTCCACCCGTCAGATCAGCCCAAATTATGTTGCCTAATTCATACATGTAAAAATCAGTCTTCCATTGCTCTACTTCCTTGTTCCTCTTAGCTCTCCAGATGAAATCCCAAGGCCAAGAAAAAAATAAAATTCTGCATCACTAATAGATAAAAGTTTTCAATCACAGAAAACCTCAGCTACAGTTATAAGGTATGAAATTAAGGTAAAACTTTAAAATTTAATCTACTTTTAAAAGAGGCAGTTTTTCAGAATCAAGACCAATGCAAGCACATGCATGTGAAAAACCCACAGGAAGAATCACAGAATGGCCAGGGTTGGAAGGGACATGAAGGATCATGAATCTTTTAAGCAAAGAAAATTGACTGGCTTATTCAAAGTGAAAATTAATTCCTATTGCTCAACAACTCCACTCAACAAGTGACCTGGGCTCATAGTCTAATCTAGAAAAATATAGGTTCTTCCATTCTTCCAAATGCAAATTTTGCCTTGCTGACGAACTTAAAAATTGTTCAGAGAACTTGTTCAAATGTTCAACAACTTCATCTCTATAACCTGTCCAAAGAAGTTAACTTTACAGAACTCTGTATGAAGAAAACAATAATATATCTCCCCCCCCAAAAGCCCAAAGCGTTGTTAAAATTAGTGAAGAAAATGATAATTATAGAACACAATTATCATATTAGACTCTTGACTGATTGCCTTTTCCAAGCGTACAGATATAAAAAAAATACTGCACTATTTTTCAGTGCTGTACTGAAGTGCATCTGCTGTGCAAAATGATAATTCCTGCATGGCTGCATGCAAGTCAAAGTCTGTTACTACATGCCATAGTTGGAAGTTGCATGGCAGCTGCCTGTGAAAAGACAGGAAGTAGTAGAAGGAGGAAAAATCCCAGGAGTTTCAAAAGAATGATACTCTTCTAGCTTTATGTTCTTACATTTCTCTAGCTTCTGAGAGCAACCTAACTGAGTAGGACTACACACCCTTCTGAGGTACCTTCCACAATATATTATGTTTTGAATTGCAATCACAGCCATAATGACAGTATTTAAACATTTTAGAGATGTCTGTGCTCACTCTTACATCCATATCACAGAATCACAGAATTGCCAGGGTTAGAAGGGACCTCAAGGATCATGAATCTCCAACCCCCCTGCCACATTAATGCTAGACCAGGCTGCCCAGGGCCCCATCCAATCTGGCCTTGAACACCTCCATGGATGGGGCATCTACAACCTCTCTGGGCAGCCTGTTCCAGCACCTCACCACTCTCATTGTAAAGAATTTCCCCCTGACGTCCAACCTAAATCTCCCTTCCCTCAACTTAAAACCATTTCCCCTCATCCTGCAGTTATCTACCCTTTCAAAGAGTTGATTCCCCTCCCTTCTGTAGGCTCCCTTTAGGTATTGAAAGGCTGCAATGAGGTCACCCCGCAGCCTTCTTTTCTCCAGTCTGAACAAGCCCAGCTCCCTCAGCCTGTCCTCACAGGGGAGGTGCTCCAGTCCCCTGATCATCTTCATGGCCCTCCTCTGGACCCTGTCCAACAGCTCCCTGTCTTTTTTGTACTGGGGGCTCCAGACCTGGACGCAGTATTCCAGATGGGGCCTCACAAGAGCAGAGTGAGGGGGACAATCACCTCCCTGTCCATACTGACCAGCCCTCTTTTGATGGAGCCCAGGTTACCATTTGCCTTCCGAGCCGCAAGGGCACACTGCTGGCTCATACTAAGCTTTTCATCCATTCAAGACCCCCAGGGTCCTTCTCTGCAGGGCTGCTCTCAAGGACCGCTCCTTCCAGTCTGTATGGATGCCTGGGATTCCTCCGGCCCAAGTGCAAAACTCTGCACTTTGCCGTGTTGAACCTCATCAGATTCACCCAGGCCCACCTTTCTAGCCTCTTGAGGTCCCTCTGAATGGCATCCCTTCCTTCAACCATGTCGACCGCACCACTCAGCTTGGTGTCGTCAGCAAACTTGCTGAGGGTGCACTCGATTCCATCATCGATGTCATTGATAAAAATGTTAAAGAGGACCGGTCCCAAGACAGACCCCTGGGGAATGCTGCTCGTTACTGGCCTCCACCTGGACATAGAGCCATTGATGACCACCCTCTGTGGCCCTTCAACCAGTTTCTTATCCATCAGGTGGTCCACCCATCAACTCCACATCCCTCCAATGTGGAAATAAGGATGTGGTGGGGGACCATGTCAAAGGCTTTGCTCAAGTCTAGCTAAATGACATTGGTCACCCTCCCTTGTCCACCAATGCCGTCATTCCATCATCGAAGGCCACCAGATTGGTCAAGCATGACCTTCCTTTGGCGAAGCTGTGCTGGCTGTCTCAGATCACATGCTCATTCCTCATGTGATCAAGCAAGTTGTCCAGGATGATCTGTTCCATGATCTTCCCAGGCACAGAGGTGAGACTCACCGGCCTGTAGTTCCCGGGGTCCTCCTTGCTCCCTTTCTTGTAAATGGGAGTGACATGACCCTTCTTCCAGTCATCTGGGACCTCACCTGACAGCCACGACTTTTCAAATATGATGGAGAGCGGCTTGGCAACCACCTCAGCCAGCTCCTTCAGAACCCTGGGATGCACGCCATCCAGCCCCATAGACTTGTACACATTCAGTCTCATGAGGCAGTCTTGGACCTGCTCTGCCCTCACAGTGGGGGGGGGGATTTACCATCCCAGTCCCCACCCAGATGTTTAGGGATGCAGGACTCAGGGACGTGAGAAGTACTGGAATCCTGGCTGCCAGTGAAGACCGAGGCAAAGAACTCATTCAGTACCTCAGTCTTCTTTGTCTGTTGAAGCCAGTTCTCCTTTTACATTTACCAAAGGAGGTACACTCGTTTGGGCCTCTCTCTTCTGGCCAATGTACCTGTAGAAAGTCTTCCTATTGTTTTTCATGTCCCTCGCCAAGTTCAGTTCCGCCTGTGCCTTCACTTTCCTGATCCCATGTCTGCAAGTGCGGATGGCATCCCTATATTCTTCCCAGGTGACACACCCTTGTTTCCAGAGGTCGTACGCACCTTTCTTCGCCCTCAGCACAAATCGCAATTTGCACGCTGCCAGAGCGGCAGGCCATGCAGCCAATGGGAGACTGCTCCCCTGCAGTGCGATGCCACACGGCCGTTGGATGGCATCACACCAGACATTACCGTATCCATTATGCTTGTGAATATCATGCCCTCATAGTTAGGCATGAACCGGTATTTCCCCCAAAAACCATTGTGTTCATTCCCACTGCATTAGACTATAAGTAAATAAAAAAAAAAAAAAAGAAATTTAAACTGTTTTATTAGCTCAAAACATTTACACTCTATAAAAAGATCAGTGATAAACAATACCATACTCCAGGAAATTCTTTTCAAGTGGTAAAAAGTGAAGGTACCAGTATATAATTCATTTCAAAAAACCAAAAATCTGTTGACAAGTGGTGCAAACATGAAACAAAACTACTACTATGCAGCATGGAATGCTAAGTCTTCAAGTGTACATTACTTTACAAAAAATTTCTCAGCTCACACAGAAGCATTCAAAACTTATTTTTAATCCTGCATATGTAAAGAACAGTCCAAACATTTCAAGTGTTGGCAGTACTTTCTATACTTTCTTGTATTTCAAACGAAGATTCTACAATGTCAGTTCCGGAACGGTCTACCATCTGCAGTCTACTTTGTTCTCCTCTTTCTCCATCATCTGCAATTAAAGTTTCAGTCACTTTAGGAATGTATTTCTTTGAGGAACAATTTTTGCTTCCAGAAGAACTGGATGTCCCACTACTATTATTTTTAATATTCACACTTGAATCAGTAAATGCATTCAGACTAGTAACCACCTGCCTTGCTGAATGATGTCCTTTTGCTTGTTCATTCTGTTTGACTCTTCTCTCAGATAATGCTGGCATGCTATTTCGAGTTTTATCCTCTTTGGTTTGGTTAGTTGCTTGAGCTTCGTGTTCTTTCCATAAGGCTGGCTGCAGCTGTTGCACAGCAGTCTCATATTCATGCATTTCTTTAAGAGCAGAGAAGTTCACTATCATCTGAGATTGAGATGTGCCAGGAGAAAGTTGGACGTTCCCATCTCTGTTCTGAAACAAGAGATTCTAGTAAAGATACTGATAGAGAAAATCCAGCACTGCAATTGTTATTATGCTAGAATCTACATAGCAAGATAAAGTATTCACGTAACACAGAAAACTTTTAATTAAGAGCAGTCTCTTATAATATAAGAGAGTTATTATCTTATTATCTTATAATAAATTTTATTACCTACAAAGCAAGCAAGTTAAGATTGCTAGGGTGGTCATGACAGAGTAGGTATATTTCACTGTTTCCCTACTAGCTTGATCTTTTTGCTACAGAAATGAGTCAGTCATACTACAGGAGCCAAAGCACAATCACTACCAACATTCTGAAATACCTGAAATTCACTATGCTGTGAGTTTACAGCAGCTTGATACCAGTAATCTATTCCACAATTCTTAGCTGCCAAAAGAATCTAAACCATGCAATACTAGGAGAAAGTATGAGATAGTGTAAACATTAATTTGAGGTTTTTACTCACCTTTGCCACATATAACTTAAACATTTTCAATTCAGGCTTCTAAATGTAGTGGAATTAGAAAAATCGTGGTTAGCTCTGTGAACAAGCTAATATCACAGAGAAACCACCGTTCCAAGTGGAACAACAGCTATGTGAAAGAACTTATGACAGAATTACTCAATTACTCCCATTACTTTTAACATATTCCAACTGCGAAAGTGGAAAATGCTTTCAACAGCATTTAAAAAAAAAAAAACAACAACCACCCTCCACTTTTTATTACTGTGTTTTGGAAGCTCACAGTACTCTTGCAGAATTTGGAACACTTACTGCGGAAGACATTAGGTAGAAGAAAAATACTGGAATGTAAAATGATTTGTAGTCAGGCAGTACTATCCAACTTTTTAAAAGAAAGTCGTTGGCAGCCTGCAGTCTTATTATTATTGTTTAATGATATTCTTGAAGAAATCCCCCAGGATTTCTTATCTATTGTACTTGGAGTAGAAACTAAAACTTTATATTGCTAATCTTACAGATGTGCAGTGGCCTGGAATTCATGGCACAGCCCACCTCAGAATCTGACAGGACTGAAAACATACACTGCCATTACTTGAAAGAAAATTCCTACTTTTCAGTGGTTATGTTGTACTAAATTAAGTAGTTATTTAAACCACTACGTATATTATTAGAGGTCTCTAAAAAACTTGTCATTATATTTTTTGATTTTAACGGATTGGTATGGCAGTTTCATATTTCAGAATAAGACACAAGAAAATTACCACTGCCACTTTCTTTAGTGCATTGTATAACAGTACATCTTCCTAATACCTGTTTCTGTTCCAAATGCTGATTACTTAAAAAGCTGAAGCACTGAATTGCTATCATTTATAAAATACAGCTACAGAAAAAGATTGTGATAATTAGATCACTGGGTAATCATTTCTGTCCAGAGTGGGAAAACTGCTGAAAAATTCATTAAAACAGCAACAAGTACATCACAGCTAGCATTCCCTCTATAGACTGACTTTGCTATTTTGGCTGTGTTCTTGTCTTTCTTCTTTAAAAGACTTCTCCTTTAGCATATTAACAGGTTTACTGACAGTAGAATTCATTTGTGGATGTCCCAAAAGACCAAAATCTGACTGGTCTATCCCAGCTAATACAGCAAGTTGTCCAAGTCTGCAAAACAAAGTTAAATAAAAAAAATGACAAAATTATTAGCCATGTAAAAAATCTAAAAATTTTAAACCAGAAGAAACAGTATCTATTTGAAGTTTTGAAGATATTTTTCCATTTTTAAGTGGCCCAAAATAGACTACAGAAGATCAAAACAAGTGGTGAAAGCTATTTTCTCACTGTTGCACTAGTTAGCTTGCATATACTAAATTGTCAGTTTTGACTCAGTGTTACCAGAGGAAGTAATGAAGTTCTTCCAGTTAGCATTGATCCCAGAGCACGATGCTAGCAAACAGTCTCCCCGTCAGGCAGAACAAAGACTAAAACTTTATCATTCAAGCAGAAACTTGGTGCACATCTCCCAAACTAGCATTACCTTTAACAGCCAAATCCAATTATATGCTTCACAAATAGTCATGTTGTTGTATCTGCCAGCTCAGAAGTCAGCCTAACCTGTCAGTATGAAGTTTGTTTGCCTAAGTCTTAGTAAGTGAGAAGTTGGTGCCACCACTTGATAACATAGCACATCAGAGAAGTTTATTGAGGAAGCCAGTCCTTGTGATTGGCATTTTGTAAGCTCCCTATGTGAAAGAACCTATGATAAGCATTATTCAATTACTCCCAGTAATTTTTAACAGATTCTGACTGAAGGTGTGGCCCACTTGAAAAATATGTTTTTGATGTAAAAAAGAGAACACGTTTCCCTTTCTCTGAAGTTCGACATTCATCTTAGAAGTAATGGCAACTCCACTGATTGGTTAAAAAATAGAAAATTACTTCACAGTCTACACTGAGCTGCATTACTGTAATTTGGAGAGTGGGGAGGAGGGGTGGGAAGCAGGAGGCAGGGTGGGCCTTCTCTGAAGATATGAGTAGGCTACAGCTTATTTTCATGTCTTTCCTTCATTCTAACAGGCAAGTATGCCATAGCTTGCTAAACAAGCCTTACAAGAACAGGTTTAAGGACTTAAGTTTGATGAATGAGAATGATAAAACAAACTCTGAGACACTACAAAATATGTCAGAATCTTAATACAAACTTTAATCAATGTTCTCTTGAATATTTCAAGTTCTAATAAGCAATCTAAAATTTAAGTACAAAGGACATTTTCATCCATCTTGCTTTCTATCAACCAGCAGAAAGGGACCCAAAACTTTCTGAAGCCAGATCAACTGCACTGTAAGCCTTTTGAACCACAGGAATGCTAAAAGCAACTGACAATCCAACAAAGATTGAGCAAAGATGTTTTAATAGCAGCTTTCTTGTTCTTTGCAACACGTTTCTTCAAAATCTTTTTGAAGGACAGCTACTTGAATTCAGTGGGACAGTGCTTGTGCCACTGAACAACAGGGAATGAACAGCATGGACATACAACAATTTGTTTTTTCCCTTAGCTCTTTACTACTACAATTCTAGAGAGCTGAAGGAAGAAGGCAACATAATTCATTCAGAGCATAATTATAATAAAATCTCAACAGAGACAGTTAAACTCAAGTAAAGTGAGAACTTACCCAGCATCTTTAAGGAGGTCTAAAAAAGCATGAAACTTTTGGAAAGAGTTCTCAATGCTGCCTAGAACACCTTCATCTTCCAAAATCATGTTGGTTACTGACTGCGCACGAAGAGCCTCAGATAGAGAAGTATTTAGATTCCTCAGCCTTGCGTTTTCAACTTCCAGCTAAAGAAAGAAGTAAAGCCATTCCTATCATTCCCAGTTCAAAAAATAAGCAAACACCATCTTTGCAAGCATATAGAGAGCTATCACAAAAAGAAATACACAAAATAACTGATGGCAAGCTTCCTGTACCAGAACTATTCAGAGCACTGCCACATGGAACAGGTTTGTTTGTCTACAGATGCAATTCTATGCTACTGTAAGTGAACTTGCGTCAAGAACTCAAAACTGATGATTCAGCATTATCTGCAGTATGCACTGAACAGTGCAGAGCAAGTGCAAGCAAGAAGCCACTATTTTTAAATCACATAGCTCCATACATATAATACATTCACAAATAACTTATTTTTACCTATAAAAAAGATCATAATGAAGGCCATAAATTCTCCCTATGTTCATCTCTCTGTATCAGAGGGAATGCATATTATCTATCTCACCACCTCTGTGCATGTCAGAAATGAAACTTTAAGATAACTTACATTTTCTTCATCTTCAGCATTATCACTGATTTGATTAATCTAGAGCTGAATGACAACTGTAGGATACACAGGGGTTTATGTATGAAAGAAGCATTGTCACTCACTTATTTTAGCTATATAACCACTGCTATCACAGGCTTTCTTTCATCTTTTACAACAACGAACAGAAAACAGATATCTAAGTAATGTACTATAGCAGTTAAACTAGTAAGTGAAAAACTTTAGATATTGCTACTACTTAGATTATCCCATCCCCTAAGGCAAGGTACAAGCCCATGCAGTCTAGCATGAGAAAGACAGACCTCCTGCAGGGGATATTTAATGTAGAAAGTATATAAATATAGCTATCAGAGCCCACTGTACATTACAGAATAGGAATATCCACAATGAAAAATAACAATGAACCTCGTAGAACACAGAGTCTTTCTGGGGAAAATTTGCTCACTGTACTGGGCACCATTTATTGTTCAAGTTCAAAAAGGTACCACCACTGTCAGAATCATAGAATGGCCTTGGTTGAGAATGACCTCAAAGATCATCTAGTTTCAACCCCCCTGCTGTGGGCAGGTTCACCAACCACTACAGCAGGCTGCCCAGAGCCACATCCAGCCTGGCCTGAATGCTTCCAGGGATGGAGCATCCACAGCCTCCTTGGGCAACCTGTTCCCATGCGTCACCAGCCACTTTCTCCTAATATCTAACCCAATCCTCCCCTGTCTCAATTTAAAACCATTCCCCCTTGTTCTATCACTATCAACCCAAGTAAATGGTCATTCACCCTCCTGTTTGTATGTTCCTTTCAACTACTGGAAGACCACAATGTGGTCTCCACAGAGCCTTCTCCACGCTAAACAAGCACAGTTCCCTCAATCTTTCTTCATAGGAGAGGTGCTCCAGCCCTCTGATCATCTCAGTGGCCCTCCTCTGGACTTGTTCCAAAAGCTTTGCATCTTTCTTATACTGGAGGCCCCTGGTCTGGACACAGAACCCCAGATGGGGCCTCACAGGAGTTGAGTAGAGGGAGACAATCACCTCCCTCTCCCTGCTGGCCACTCCTTTTTTATTCATTCACTGCAAATCAGACTTAAAAATAAAGTCTATTTATTTTACATTACTTTAACTCTGTGGCAAAGAATTCTGCTTAGTGATTACCCTTAAATCAAAAGGGTCTTATCTAGGTCAGCAATAACAACTCATAACTATGGCCAACAAGCTAACTACCTGTAAATGCATCTGTGATTTTCATCAACAGGAATAGTTAAATAAATAAAAGAAACAGCATAAGTAAAATATATATTTACAAACAAACAGCTTCTCAGTGCAAATCAAAGAACTGCAACTGTTACAAATTTAAAGCAGAATGAATCCTTTTGTCAAGGAAAACAAATGCCAAAATGCTCCTGTTTGTAACTGATAGGCCTAAAGAATGAAGTACATTGGAAGATCAGCACAGCCAGAAGTTCAAGGCTCTGGAATCGGATCAACAGAACAAACACATTACTAAATGTAGGTTTCATCATTGTCCTTAGGCTAGTAAATGATCCATATAACTTTGAACTGAAATACTGGAAGCTGTGAGGTTAGGGAGTTCTTGAAAATTATTCCAAATAAGTGAGTAGTTTTATTGGTGTAAAGATGGTAAATAGTTAAGAATGACTACCTCTGTTACCCGTTCCTCAGCCGTTACTCTTGCTCTTCGTTCTTCCTTTAGTTTTTCCATGCATTCTTCAAGCTCCAGCTATCACAAAACATAAGATTTATTTCCAAATGTATTACACATGAACACAACATGTAAAAGCAACAATTTTAAGATCCGTAAGTTCCCTCAACTACATTCTCATCAAGAAGTAGCTCTAACAGTTCAAATTCCCTCTAGTGGAAGGAACAAGTATTTATCAGATCTTACCTTTTATTTAAGCAGAAATTAAAAGTTTGGCATGCCAAGCATTTTTTGTTTAAGTGAAAACAAAACTGTATTTCACTGAATAGTATGCTTAAATCCTTTTCTTGAGCAGAAGGATGCTAAGTTCTCAAGGTGTTGCATGATGAAGTTAAATCCTAGTCATTCAGACACAAAGATGTCTGACATTTTGTGGCACGCCAGCAGTCTAAGGAGTTTCCACCTTTTACCGTTTATTTCCATTTTGCAATCTCATCATTGTACTACCCATACGACTGTCCCACTTCAGTAGCAGACCATGACAAATCCTGCTACAACTGAACATTTTGATTGCTTCTCAGCTAGATCAATTCCTCAAGCTAGCTCTTGTTCCAAGCATCTGTGCAATATCTGCTGATTAACAACAGAACCTAAGTCCAGTCACGACAGCTGAAGTGCCCATCACTTCCTGTCTCACATTAGCCCCAGACTTCTGCCATTCATCTTGGTCTATTTCTGAAATTCAATCAATCACACTGGCAAGTGTGAATCATCAACATGGCTGAACACTAGCCTGGAAAAATACCACCTTCTGCCAAAACAGCATGTTGAATCATCTTGCCGTAAGATAAACAGACAAAGATACAAGATAGGAAAGGACAATTAAGAAATGGAAGAGTATGAAAAGATGCAGGGAAAAGTAGACCTCACAATTAAATACTGGCAAATAGTTAGTTCCATTCTGCCATGGTGTGAAACACTGCTTTTACATCAGCATAACAAAAAGGGATGAGAGCTGCCCAATATTGCTTAAACAGTCCTAAAAGATACATAACTACAGCACTAGGAAGTGTTTTGTTTATTAAATATAGAAAAAAGCACAACAATTATGTCCTTAATATAACTAAAAAACAATTAAAAAACCCAGGAAAATCTAGACGGTTGCATTTGGAACCAATTTTGATATATTTCAAATATATCCCTAAAATTTGTAGCTTTCTCAGGAAACAAATTAATCACAAATTTTCCCTTCCTAAAGGATGCACTACATGTAATCAAGATATACTAAAGCATTAGATTTACTTCACTAACTCAAAAAAAGGATTTTTATGCTAACCAGAGCAAACACTATATCTGCACTGACAACATAATTAAATATGACAGCTCTTGACTAAAGCTTGAAACATCTTGTCCGTCAATTTCCCAGAATGGTTTGAGTCAGCACTGACCTCTAGAAGTCATCTTGCTCTGATTGGTGTCAGTTGCCCAAGTTAATGTTTTTGAAGACCAGTTTTTTTGAAGACGTCTAACGTGTGAGTCAGTACAATTTCTCTAGCAACTTCTGTCAATACTTGGTCACCCTCACAGTAAGAAGTTTCTCCTGATGTTTTTGATGGAATCTCCTGTTTCCCAGTTTGTGTCCACTGCTTCTTGTACTGGCACTTAGCACTGAATGGACTAGCTCTGTGTTCTCTGCATCCTCATTCCATAAATTTATACATACTAATGATTCCCCCTGAGCCTTCTCTTCCTCAGGCTGAATAGTCTAATAAACAGCCTTTCCAAATAAGAGAGATGCTCCAGTCTCTTTGTTACTTTCATGGCTGTTCCTTGGACCCTTCACCAGAATGTCCATGGCTCTGTTGCACTGGGAAGCCAAGAACTGAACACGGCACTCTGGATATGACCTTATCACGACTGAGGATGAGGGCCATGTCTCTGAACCTGCTGAGAACTCTTCCTAATGGAGCCCAGGACACTACTGACCTTCTTCACAGGCCTCCAGCATTGGCAATTGTTTAACCTGACATGCACCAGGAAATTAAGGTTCATTTATGTAAAGTTCCCTTTCAATCAGGGTGGCTCCCTTTATCTACTGGTTGTTCCTCTCCAGTTACAGGATTTCAAAATTCTCCTTTTTGAACTTCTTCACACTCTAGTTGTTGTGTTCTGAAATTAATATTCCACTCTCTCCAAATACCAGGAACACAAACATCAAGTAGTTCCTGAAAACAGTGAGCTTCTTGCTGCATACAACTTTCCGGCACAGTATTCATATGACATGGATTTCCATTTCAACAATACTCTAGATGAGAGTGTTGCAGTCACCATGCAGCACAAAAATCAATGTGCTACACATGAACAGTATTAATATGAAACCACCTACAAAGAAGAAAGCTCCTACACAACTTCAACTCAGGCCTATGGAAAACATTCCTGAATAAAATTTCCGGAGAAAAATGACAAACCAAAAGTATACAATAGCTGAAAAAAGTCACGTTACCATTTACCCTGTATTTTTAGTCATTCTGCTTTTTCCATTAACTCTAAGCTATTCTAACTTTGTCACTGAATATAGATCTGCAACACCATGAAGTTTTGACTTGACTGTGGCTATATAAATACAGCTCTGTCATCCTAGTATTTTCAGACATGAACAGTTTGTCCACTAAATGTTGTGCACTATGACAGCCATCATGAAAACCAACTGCAGGTCTTATTTTAAGCAGTATGTACTTGGAGGCAATATAGCTTTTCCATTCAAATTTCAAATCTTAACAACACCTGAGATATAATCCTGTATCTGAGTGAGCATGTTATTCTTATAATAGCGGTAGAATAAGATAGTAGAGTTATGGGGTCACTTAAGCATGCCCTTTGTTTTAATTTCATCAGAATGTGCCCTATGAAGATATTTGTACTAATACTCTCACTACTACTCTTATTTTTTAATTTATTTTTTTATTTTTATTTTTAATTTTACAACTACCAAAGTAGCAGCAGGAACAAAGAACAAACATGCAAAAGCACACTGCTGACTTGTTAAGTTTTCCATCAGCCAGGACCCTTAAATCTTTCTCGGCAGGGCTACTCTCAAGTTCTCCCAGTTTGTATACAGATCTGGGATTATCCTGACCTAAGTGCAAAACCTTGCAACCTGCTTTGTTGAACCTGTTTAGGATCATAAGAGCCTACTGTTCAAGTTTACCAAGGTCCCTCTGGATGGCATCCTCTCCTTCTGCAGTATCAACCACTCCACTCAGCTTGGTGTCATCAGCAAACTTGCTGAGGGTACACTCAATCCCATCATCTATGTCATTGATAAAAAACATTCTTCATTGTTGAAGAGTATTGGTCGTCCCAAGATGGATCCCTGGGGGACAATGCCTGTTGCAGGCCTCCATTTGACATAGAGCCATTGACCACAATGCAATCATCCAACAACTCCTTATCCACCTAATATTCCACCTTTCAAACATAGCTGAATTGGTATCACTGGTCTTCATGAAATTTAAGGCACAAAACGTGCTTCTTACCTGTAATTGTTGATACTCTGTTACACTAACCTTATCTAGGGATTCTGTCAAATCAGGATGATGGATAACATCTTCTAGATCTTCAGTCTCTTCAGTTTCAGATGTTGAAGCACTTTCCACAGTCACTTTCACAGGAATACCCATCTGATCGCATCAGAAAACAAAACCACATCCAGCCACAGTATCAATCCGTGCAATCAAATAAAAGATTGAATAGTATCAAAAGCTTTATTTAAATGCAAAGCTTTCCATAAGCCCATTAAAATGCACATTCAACCTGTCCAACTATGCAGCTTCTTCCTGATGTACAGGGAAGAAGAGAGGGCTGGAAGGGGACAAAAATGGAATAGGAAGATGGGGAAGGAAAGATTTCCTCCCTTCCCCCAGCTACCTTCCCCCCCCCCCCCCAATTTGCTAGTTTCACAGATAGTTTTACATAGTTGAGTTTGAAGCTAAGTAAAAGCAGAAGGAAGAGAGGAAGGGAGAAAGCAGCATCTGAGAGAAAAAAATGTGAATTCCTTTATAGCCTCAGGATGGACCAGCTTGCCAATTAGAGTAAGAAAAAATGCTGGTGATGAAGAAGTGGGAATAAATTAAGCAACAAAGTTTCAACCAAATGCTGAAGAAAATTTATTCTGCACTTCTATGAGACAAAGAAACTAAGTTACAATGTTTTGGTTTCAACTTTTAGATAGTAAGATTCTAATGAGCACACATTTTTTTATTGGCACTCATCTAACAAATAAACTATCATGAGTAAGAAAGTACCTGAATCTTCACCGGTAACTCTTCAGAACTGTCCACTAGCCCTCCCCTAAAAAGTTAGAAAAGAAACATTTTGAAGACAGAAATTTATCATGTCATCATTGCTACTTCTATTTCCAAACGTAGGGTTCTAGGAGAGACGAAATTCTAGGAAAAAGTCTAACACTTAAAACAGTGTTAGACACTTTTGGCATTCCTTTAACATTCATTACATCCATATTCTGTTCTGCTACTATTCCTATTTAATCATGACTAAGGCTAGCATTACTGGATGCTAACACCTTCAACAGGTAACTTGCTTAGTTTATTATGAAATCAGAAGAATTTGGTGTCCAGAACCTCTAGGAAAAAAAGTTTAATAAAAATAGTTATGACAGAGCATAAGGTAATTTTTTTGTATGCTCATTTGAATAACCTCAACTATGAACATGCAAGATCTAAGGATCTGTGGTTGTAGTTTTTTTGTGCGTGTTTTTCCCCTCCCCACCCCATGCTTTGGAAGAGAAGCATAACAACAACAGTACAACTTCCAAGCATTATAAAATAAATATTTTCTTCAACTTCATACTGTTAAGACAGTTATTAGGCAGTAATAATAATGACAGTAGGGAAGCAAAGTAGAAAGAAAAGACGGGCAGACTACCTAGATAGCTTGAACTGGATGCCAGATCAATTATACTACAAGCTTGGAAATGTAAATTACATTTTCAGCTACACTATGTTTGATAAATCATTAGTAACAAGAGAACAAGTCAGCACAATTTTTGTATGCTTGTCAACTCCTATGGTATATATTTTCAAAATTTACTTGAGCAGGATTTGTAACACCCTCAAAGAATTCTCATATTTTCAGATTAAAAAAATTTTTTTTTTTTAATATGTTCAACTTTCAAACATGTATTTAAGAGAAAAAAAAAAATGCTGTTCCCTCCTACATGCAGGTTTTTATGCTTTAATATTCTCCCCTCATAGTAAGGGCTCACCTGCACCTCTTTGCACGTTCCGCAGTGCGCCAGGGGAGGAAGCCTTTTGTGCCTGGTGGTAGTGGCTTTGGTGAGTAACTGTCTTTCACAGATGTATTCTTTTTCCCAGGACTCACAGACTTTTTAGAGGTTAATCCTGTATTGAATAGCAAGAATAGGAGAAAATTCATGTTACCTAGGTATTTACATATAAAATCACAGTTTACTATTTATAAGCAAAATCTCCAAAGTAGTAAGAGGGACTGTGGGAAATCCATCTTTCAATCTTATTTTGCTGAAGTGTTCAAGAACTAACTTTTGTTTTGCTACTCAAAAGGAGGTCTGGCCAGCTAATGTGTTTGCAGTCTGCTAGTATGTTTAACTGTTGTATCAGAAAACGGTGAAAATTCCACAGCCAGGGAGTTTTATTCATTAAGTAATTTGAGTTATTCAACTAACTTCTCTGAACTCGCTGCTTAGACAGCCCAAGTAGAAAATAATGCAGTGTATGTTCTTTAAATAGCCCTCTAGTGGTTCCAGTGAGAAAAGTCTTTTTTAAGTTTTCCAAGATGCTTACATCTAATGCTGAGATTAGTGTTTAACACTTCCACGGACCACCAGAAATATAACCACTTAAAAGGAATAATAATGAGAATTCATATTCACTGTTTCAGCCTTTTGTCATTGTTTAAGTCATATATTGTAATGCAAAGAAATGTAGAAGGTAGAATGATCACCAAAGCATTATGTATTGGTAAAAGTAACCAACTCAAAACTGTTAAATGGGAGGGGACTCAAGTTACTCCTTCTTTGAGAATATGCAGTAAAGCAACCAATTTTTTTTAAATGGTGCAGAAACACAGAACTGTAGTAACTGTATTCCAAATTTCAGTTTGTTCTCAGCAAGTAAGCAAGGCAAGAGAGGCTGGCTGTGTTTATTTTTCAACATTCTTATCCCTTCCTGAATCCTGTATTTAAGTAAGGCATTTTCTTCTCCCATTACTCTGCTCAGAGTTTATTTGTACAGATTTTAAATTGATTTATGCTTACCTCTCTACTTCCAGATAACTGGAGAAAAGATGAAACAGCCAAATGTATTACAGTAAAGTTTTCAGTAACGTATTCAGAAATGGCGTATTTCAACTATGAGTATTTATAAATATTCACAGTACCTATGTTATTTTAAACACATTGCTTATAGTGAGTTTATATGAAGTTAAAAAAAAAAAAAAAACATTCTTTGTACATCAGGAGAAAAAAAACCATTCCTGTTTGTTTTGGCAGAGGACAGTCTGTTACAGAAAGATTACAAAAAAAATCAGAAAAAATAGGCAACTCACTACCAGCAGGTGTCCTAGAAGCAAACACTTGTGGAGAGAATGCACTCAGAATTATGTGCTTCACCATATTCAAGTCAGTGTATTCTCCTGTTTTCCCAGCCAGATGTGTAGCAAAATTAAAAGCAAGAGTAAATTTGCTATACAAATTTCTGACAGTAGAAGACACTACTAAGTATAAACTAAATTTTCTTTAAAAAAAGATTCTGCAGAACACTGACATTTAAACACATTGACTGTAATGGATTTATGAAATATTTAAAGAAAATAAAGACAAAATTACCAATACGAATAGTAGCTTTTCCTTTTCGACCACTTCCTAGAACAATAGTTCTTTTCTTTGGTCTAGCTTTCAAAGCATCCTTGGAAGACGGGGAAGACAGCCACTTATACTAGATTTATAAAGAAAGAAAAGTTATTTTAGAAGCTGATATTTAAAAAGGTACTCATTTAAGACTAAGGGATTTTTCGTTAGATATATGTAGGCCTCTGCTCGTTACACACAACTTAATAAAACTGTAAAGCAAATTAAAAAATCCCACAACGCCCCAACTCAACAACAGATTCAGTGCAAGTCTGAATGCTATATTATCAGCAAAACACTTTTCCTTTTATAGAGAAATAAAAGCATCAACTCCATAAAAGGAAACTCTGGCTCTTGCTTTTCATTCTCTACAGAAATTTGTCTTACTAGGAATGACTAGCTCAGGCCAAGGTTCTCCAAAGTTATAAAAACTTACTTACATATATTTTTTTTTTTTTAACTAAAGTCAGTATTTAAAAAAAATATAAAGTTTAATTTTCATTGCCTCTAGCAAAACAGCCTCCTTACAAAGAAAGAACATCCAAATTATAATTAAGGCAACAATAACCAAAAGCAGTTGTTTATTTCTTCATGGCAACAGCTTTATTCTTTAAAGGTTCCTCATCTGCCAATTAGTTTTATTATTAGTTATTATTTATTGTTATTCCATGTAGATAATCAAGCTACTATGTCACAAGTTTCAGTGTGCATAATTAATACAAAATTCACTAATGAAGCAGCCTTCATAGGTAACAAATACTAATGCAAATATTATTTCAGACAGCCCTAAGCCCTACATCAGAGTACTATGAACAGTAAGCTGATGTCATCCCTACCTAATGCATAGGGAAGATGCAGTTACTGTGTTTTAACCAATTCCAGCACAGTTTTATCACTGGCAGGACCCTTTCATCTCCCACTGCCTTCCCTCCAACTCTCCACTCTTTTTTTTTTTTATTAAAAAAAAAAAAAAACAAACCTTCAGACTTAAATAAGCCTTATATAAGCTACATTTTGACCTAGCTCTTGACAGAAGTAAGCTGTTCATTTCCAACTACAAAATAAAATCACCTCTAAACTTCTGAGAGTAAAAATAACTTTGCTTTACTTTGTTTACATTAAACAGCAGCTATCAGTACATTAAACTTGACATTCATTTAGATATAAGAAGTGCTCCTGGGCTAGATACCTGTTGTACAACACCCAAGTAAAGAGACAGCAATCATATTAAGACTGTTGAAATATGACTAAGTTCTTAAGCTCAGGCTATGGAAGTAATTTGTTTTGTAGGAATTTTCAGTGAATTTTTTACTTTTTCCGTCTCTCTCAGAAACTACACAAACTTTCAGTACCTGTTACATACAATGTCTGTAATTGCAGTCCACTACATTAGAACCATATACTAGTGCTGCTAGGATAATACAACTTCATTTGTTTTAAGGCTCTCTTTATATTTGTGGGAAAATTTCTTATGTTTAGAGGCCTTAGTAAGCAACCCACCTTGCAAAACTGAAAAAAACAACGCAAACAGCCAAGAATTTATATGCTACTGAAAGGCAAATAAGTGATTCATCCTTTTCTTCATAAGAAGTGAAGGACTGTCATGACTGACAGCGAATGAGAAAGTCATAACAGTACATTAAAGGCTGTGACAGCCAGTATATCATCTTGTGTAGTTAGGCTTATTATTACAATGCCACTCAAAAGTCCACAACTCCTCTTTAGGAAGCAACACACCAGCACCTCATCCTTTTTTTCCTGTCTGGACAAGAGGTTAGGCAAAAACCAGATTTCACATAGTAGGCACCCTACTTATATAGTATAGAACAGAGTTCTGTATATATCTGAGGGGTGGCAGATTCCGCATTTTCTGAATTTTACTCATGGAATTTGTAGCAGTTAGCCTGGCAAGGTAAAAAGCTGTTAGCAGAGATAGATGAATCTGGAGAACATCCTAGCGGTAGTCATTCAAGGAAATCTTTAGCTGGCTCCACAGGACAGGTGAGTTCAGAAACTTATGAGAAGAACAAGCTATTGACTAGTTTCAGACAAAGTTACACAGTGATAGGACGCGGAAGAATGGCTTTAAAGTAAAAGGGAAGACCTAGGTTAGATGTTTCAAGCAAATTTTTTACTCAGGTGGTGGTAAGATGCTGGCACAGGATGCTTAGAAAAGCTGTGGGGTGCCCCATCCCTACAGGCAGATGGGACCCTGGGCAGCCTGTTGGGTGCCAACCATATCCACAGGAGGAGGATGGAACCAGGTGATCACTGAGCTCCCTTCCAAACCAAGCCATTCTGTGATGATATTCCTGACAACTTTTGTGTTTCTGCTTTCAGTTTTTATTGTTAAAAAAAAAAAAAAAAAGCACCAAAATCTATGCAAAATATCACACATCAACACTGCTGACTGTTACTGTGTATGTAACACATCAAGATATTACCTTGAACAAACAATTGTTTTTTCTTCATAATATTAAGGCTTATGTAATTGAGTTTAAAAAAAAAAAAAAAAGAAACTAACAGAAAAAAACTGAGCTTAGGATAGTAAATGTTTCACTTTCAAAAAAGTATCAACCACAACATCAAATGTTTGCATTCATCTGGCTAAACAGAAGGATTATCCAATTTTGAATGTCTCCATTGTTACCATGATAAACAGTAAATGTTACTTACAACAGACCACCCCCAGAGTTTATGAGATAATAGATATAGTCTGGTGTGTTGTAATTTGTGGAAGAAGCTGTTATTTAGCAAGCTGCTGATGTGTTATTATTTCTCATTTATATTGTTAACTGGACATGCAAGACTGTTAGCACTGACAGTAAGACACAATACACTGCACTATTTTGACGAATATAAAACAAATGTCTTGAGTAGAGCAATCTCAGTAAATGGGACATTCCCCAGACAGTTGCTTCTTTTCATAGTTCAACTTTCCATTCACCTTGAGCTACATTCTCACTAGGCAGATACCATTTTCATTTCATACCTGCAACATTTTCTAACTGTTGACTGCATTTGCCAAGGAGAAAGAGTAGTCTTTCACAGTTATTCCAGAAAGGTAAATAAGACATTGAAATGGAAAACCATACTAATCCAAGAGATGCCAAATGAAATTCACGGTTAATTAAATTCTCCCTGTAGAACCCACTGTTCTGACTTTCAAGCTTTTTCAAAGCCAAAATGCAGTAAGTTCCAAAACAAGATGTGCGATTGCTGCACTTCTCAGAAAACAAGAATAAACTCATTTGCTTACTAACTCTTTGGGCAACTAAATCAGATTTTTATGTTATGAACAAAGGATTTAGTATTTAAATGGTCCAGATATTTTATGGAAGTTACTCTAAGCTGTAATACTGTACAGAGTATTAGATACTAAGATGGCAAAGGGTGCTGTACATCTCTAGAACTTTTTTTATTTTCTAAGATGGTTAATGAAAGAATAATCTTGAGTAACTTAAAAATTGATGATGTAAATTATTGACAATATTAACTATCAAAATAAATTAAGGTTTAAATTAAGCAGGTTTTTTAATGCGTAAGTGTCGCATCCCTATTTGTAACTAGAATAGCTGCCTTAGATTAATTCTGAACAAATCCTTGCCATAAAAAAAAACAAAAACAAAACAATGCAAAGCCAGGTGCAAGAAAAACAAAACACTCCAAAATGCCTACCACATACCTCTGAATTAGCACTATTTCCATTCACGAGAACTCTTTCAATGACGTTTTTCATCAAAACGTGATCTAGAAAGAATTAAGATGTCTTAAAAATTCACTTTGAGATAATTTCCTATGAGATAAGTATTTACGAAAATAGATCACTGAATAAGAGAGTGGCCTCCTCTCTTCAGCCATTTTTAAATGCTTAAGCAAAATATTGTTGCAGGCTTTTTTCTTTGAAAGCAGTATATTTTCTCCCACTGAAGTTACTATGAAAAAAAAAAAAATCTACACAGAAGATGACAGAGGCAGCTGTAGATACATACCAATCAATGGATTTTTTCTTATATCAAGAACCACTAATGTTGTATTAGTCTGAAGAGCATCTAGTAGTGACCTTGCTCCTTCATTGGATATTCCACACTGCTGTAAATCAAGTGCTAAAATATTTAGGGAGGTTAAAAAAAATAAGTTAGTCAATGGCATAACTTCTAGTGAATATCTAATACAATTTAATCCATACCCGTTGAAAACCCTGTTTCACAGAACATGAATGGAAAATATTACAGCAACAACTGTGTGAAAACATTAAAATTTCTACCTTTCACTTCTGAAATTAATAATCAGTATTACAGACCAACATTAAGAAATGACTGCTAAACAACTGCAAATGAAGGAATACAAAATCACAGTTAAGTCACTGTGATTGAAAATTCCCAGTATGTTTATTTCTGGGTACCAGTTAATTCAGCTGCCCAAAGTAACATAATATACACAATTTCAGTCTGAATAGGATGCAAGATTTGAATCTTTTTTTGAAGATTTCTAAAGAGGGAGCCTACACAACTGCAATGGAAAACCTGTACCAGTGCTCTGTCACTTCCACAGAAAAATCTCTCTCAATGTTTCTGACGGAATCTGCTCTGCTTCAGTTTGTGCCCATCACCTCTTTTCCTGTCAATGAACACTACTGAATAGAATCCAGCTCCATTTTTTTCTCTGCCTCCTCTTAGACAGCCGTACGTTTGAGGAAACCTGCCCTTAAGATGTCTCTCTCCATGCTGAACAGCAATAGCTCCCTCAGTCTTTCCTCTCAGGACATATTTTTCTGTCTCTTAGAAGTCCTTTGTGAGACTCTTTCTAGTAGATTCATCTCCCTCCTGCACAGGAGTGCACTACTCCAGGTATGGTGGCCTCACCAGTGCTGAGCAGTGAGGACAGATCATTTTCTTCAAATTGCTACCAACACTTCTAATGTATGATAGCTTCCTTGTCATAAAGGCAAACAGCTGGCTCACAGTCAACTTTGTTTACAAAAGGACCCCCCATGTACTTTACTACTAAGCCGCTTTCCAGCCAGTCAGCTCCCAGAATGTACAGATACATGGGATTATTCCTTCCCAGGTGCAGGACTTTGAACTAGTCTTTACTGCACTGAATCTCTCCAGTTTGCTGAGGACCCTCTGGATGGCAGCACTTTTCCAACTTCCCAAAAAAAAAAAAATCAAAGCAAGGCTCACTGGCTTACAATTCCCCAGAGTTCTTTCTGCCCTTCCTGAAAAAAGGAGTATCACTTGCTTTTCTCCTCTATTCAGGCTCCTCTTCCAATTACCTAGATCAGTCAAAGATGGAGACTGAATTCACAGTGACATCAGGGATCTCCTACAGCACTTGTGAATGCATCCTATCAGGACCCATAGATAACCACATGTCCAGTTTGCTTAAGTAATTCTTAATTCTTACGCCAATATGCATGTTATCTGTATATCTGGCTCTGACACTTAAGTATTAAAATAATTTGATTCCATGTACAGAATGCTTTGAATTGTACCATCACTATTAGTCATTTCATACATACATACATACTGTAGAACAAAGTACTTCTCCAGTATCCTACAGGACACTTCCTCTAAGAAGAGCTTTCCTAGATAAATAGGGAATTACTCTACTGCTTACATTTGCTATAACAGACAGCAAATTTTATTTCCTGTCTGCCTCTATTATATCTTAGGAGTCAGTATTTCACAATACCTTTAAGCCACAGGTCTTCTCTCAGACAATCTGCAAAGACACTTGCTCCTCCATCTCCAACAAGCATGTTGCAGTTGAAAGTAACACGCCGCAAGCCTGTCATATAGTCAAGGTCTGGTCTCCTGTAACGTAAACTTTCAGCCCAAGCTTCACCATGTCTTTTCATTGCCTGGTGCTTTGAAACAAAGTGTTACCGAATGCGAAGACAAAGCCATTATAAATAACTAACAAATAAATACTAGTACTTAATGGCTTGAGTGTTGAAGATTTATATTATTCACAGTTTAAGAAATACAAGCCATGCATCAGAATTACAGTTAAGTCGTGTTTGTTTACATCATCCAGTTCCCAGTGAAGTTATTAAATATGAATAGAGAATTCTAAACATCTTACCACCTTCTTTGCCCACTTATAACGCATCCTAAATAAGACATACACAGTAGGAAGTTTTGTGCTTTCATGCAAGCCAATGTTAACATTAATTAGAATACTGTGCTAGTCACAAACTTACTAATTACTAGTTTTTCCAACAGCAAAAAATAGCCTTATTTCTACTAAATGCTTAAGAATACTTAAAACATTTTGAAACATTTGTGACAATGATGAAAGCACTCCTCAGAACAGCTATCATTTACAGCCCTAATCCTCATTTGAAGAGAAATAAAGACAGTTTAAACTGTTATTTCTTTAACCAAAGCCTATTTAATTTCCCACACCATAAATACACTTCTTCTGAATACATTTTCACAAACTTCAGAAAGACTGTTCACACACTTAACATCACATATGCTTTGATGGGTTAGAGCTTGAAAGAAAAAAAAACAAACAAGTGTTCAATAGCACAGGTTAATTCTACATTCAGAGTCAAGGAAATACATAGTAACTAAAACAAAAAACAGGCCGGTACATTCACTGCCATTTAGAATGACAACTCATCAATTATCCAATCCTGCTATACATTAATATACTGGGAAAAATTTCAAAGAGGATGTAAGAGAACATACCTCCAAAACATACTGCTTCCTTTGAGCTCAGTCCTATTATAACAAAGTGATCAGTATGGGCTACACAGCATAGCCTGTATTTCTCTTACTGTTAATCAGAACATTTTGCTTTATTATTGCTTGTGTGATATACTAAGATGTTTAAATCTACTTCAACAAAAGCAACAAATTATTCAGTCTCTATAGACAATCACTTGGAGGCTTATGAAATTCATTACAATAAAATTAGGTCAGCATTAAAAAAAATAACATGGTAAAAGCCCTCTCACAATGAAATATAGTTTTCAGGATATATATAGATTCTAAGAGGGCAATCTGTAACATAGCTGCCATAATCTCTCTTCCCTGAGATTTAAAATCATCAACCATTCCTTGAGCTCAATACAATATATGGAATAGCACTGCTTTTATGATCAAATTAAAAAATGGGACAAGGATTTGTTACAAGTTGAATTTAGTTGTTATTCTTAGTTATTTAAGTTACTGTGAAAATTTAGTTCCAAGAAATGAGATGAAATTACCTTTAATACATTTCCCATGTGCTCTGCTCCTCGCCAGGTAAGGCTACATCCTGTGAAGTTAACATATCTGATAGTAGCTGAATTCTTCACACTCTGACAGACTGCTGAAAAAAAAAAACCAAAAAAAAACCAAAAAAACCCAAACATGCATACTAAGAACACACACCACAATAAGGCTACCAAAACAAACATCTTTTCCCTGTCACATTAAGAATCAATTTTAGTAGGCAAATGCCACGTCAAAGAACTGGTCAAAGATGCCTTTAAGCTGTTGTAAGATTGTACATTTTAGTGCAGGTGCTTAGCAAAGAGTATCTGAACACGCAAAAAAAAAGAAAAAGTGTTATTTCAGTTTACTTGTCTCAACATGATGAGGAAAGTTCACTCAAACTTAAATGTTACATTTACGGTTTTATTTCTAGCAATTGTAATTATTAAGTAGTTTAGCTATTTGCCAGTATCAAGAAAGGACATTCAAGTCTAAATAGTGTAAACTCACAAATAAAACATATTTTGATATTCTAACCACTACAAATAAGTTTTGGAAGAGAAATACTTCAAAAAATGACCTATTTGAAAACTATAAGAAAGAAGTATATTGACACATTTTTGATTCTCAACTTACTTTCTAATCCTCCATCTCCAATTGGACAGTGGGCTAAAGAAATGCTCTCTAGAGATGAAGTTGTGGCCAAGCCCTTCAGAATAAAAACAGCGTTTTTTACTGACTCAAAACTCAAAAATACAAATAAGTAGAAGTCCAAGTCACTACAAGAAATCTTAGGAAACTGGAAGGAAGGTCAAAGCTCATTGTAAAGCTCACTTTAAGCTGGTTCATTTTGTCTTAACACAGCAGGAGCCTAGCCTACAGGCAGCAAGCAGCACTTCCTTTTCTAGAAGCCACTCAAAAGCAAACTAGAGAAAGTATTCTAGTTAACACACCTTAGAGACCTGCTTTAACCTTCTTGGTTTATCACCATTTTTCTTCTGCCAGTCACATTAAATGTAGTTACAACCACAAGTATAAGTTGCATACAGCCATATACAACACAGGAAAGTTGCTAATAACTTTCATGTAAGCCTTCCTTAATCAAGGCATAGGAAAGCTGTATGATTTTGACAGGTTTTGGCAGAATAAATAATGTTACACTAAGTGTCTCCAAAGAATCATGCATATCCTGGATAACACAGACATGTTAAAACAGGCACATTTTTATACATGACATATTTGTCACAGATTAAGTTTAGTTGCTGCTTCTCTTAGGCTCCAAGCATTTTTTCATTTATTTGTATACTAATATAGTCTCACCTTTGTTAGAAGTATTAGATCTCTCTCCCTCAGAAACAAACCTTGCAGTTCCAAATTTTTTAGTACATCTGAGATGCTGAGACAGCCTTTGACAGCTTTGCATAATTGGCCAGTCAAATCTTTTGATCTAATTGCTGGAATTCTCCTTCTAAAGTAGGTTTTATATCTTTCAGCACCTAGTAAACAAAAATTTACACACTGATAACCCCAGCCTCTACTGACTTAAAAGTAACCAGAATTACAAAACATTTTGTTGCTGCTTATAAATAATTCCTTGGATGGTTCAATTCCTCCTTTTCAAACATTTAATCACACAGAAGTTTTATACAATAAATTTTAACATATATATATCAGCAGAGACACTACTACAAACCTGATTCTCCAAGACCTTGTTGATGAAAACTTCTTATTCCAACAGAAGTCAGAGTCTTATCATGCCTAATAGCATCTAAAAGCGGTGTCCAGTCAGCAGCTTTGATGCTATCTACAGTTAGATCAAGAGTACCCTGAGTCAGGTTAGCTTTCACAGCTTTCAGTGGGACAGAGCCTTGAACTGCACAAAGATGTTCATAGTGTGAGTAGAAATCCAGCATGCATTGTCTTCTTACTTTGACGGAATCAATCATTTTTCTACTTCATAAATGTTTCTGTAAAATAAGGAAAAATTATTTTTCCTTCTTTCAACAAGAAATTCATTTAGTATCAACCTCCATTCAGCATGCAAACTGAATTAGTTGAATAAAACCACAAAAATCTAATATTAAAGCACAAACTATTGGTAAGTTTATATTTTCATCTTAAAGCTTAATTTAGTTGCATCAGGATCTGCAGATTCCTGAAAGCCCTGAAAATCTCCTGACCCAAAAATCAACAGATACAAAGGGCTATTCCTCCCTGTTATTTTCTCTTATAGAATCATAGAACGGCCTGGGTTGAAAAGGATCACAATGGTCATCTACTTTCAACCCCCCTGCCATGTGCAGGGTTGCCAACCAGTAGACCAGGCTGCCCAGAGCCACATCCAGCCTGGCCTTGAATGCTTCCAGGGATGGGGCATCCACAACTTGTTCGTGTGTCACCACCCTCTGTGTGAAAAACTTCCTCCAAGTATCCAACCTAAACCTCCTCTATCTCAGTATAAAACCATTCCCCCTTGTCCTATCACTGTCCACCCTAATAAGCAGTCTTCCTGCAATCAAAAGTCTAAATTCCCATTTGGGAAATATGTAAAGGCACCCCATGCCTTTTTTTTTTTTTTTTTGCCTGAGGGGTTGCAAATTGACTCAAGATAGACTTAAGTATGCCACGCAGGATACCAAATAGTGACATTACACACTTTACTTTGTACTGTTGAAGGCTACAAAGCTTTAAGAATCCTCAGAAAAGGAGAAGAATTACTGGATGCGCGCAAGCCTGCGATGACTGCTACTTCTGAGAATACAATTTAGGATTAAAAAAAGTTATTACTTCAATGATTGAAATTGTATAAAACTGCCCTTAGTTCCTCTACTCCCATTTATCCCCATTAGTCATTATTATTTACTCCCTTTTACTTCAGCTCTCCAAGTTGCTAGCATTACATAATTTGCACATTGTGGTCACTGGAACTGAAATGAGTGAACTGCAGTCCAACACTTCAGAAAGTGACTATCGCAAAATCATCCGGAGATCAGGGGATGAATCAGCGTACAACATCACAGCTTTCATCTCCGGAACTTCATCATTATTCTTTCTCACAGTTCATTCTGCTGCAGCTCTTGTCCATCACACCCACGGAGCTCTGGCCCTAGCGTTCAATGTAGAAAGGCCATCCAGGTTGCCAAGTGAGCAACCACTATATAAACCAGCACTCTTCTGCAGAGGAGAAGTGTTCACAGAGCAGATCTAACAAAACTCCAGGATGCCTCGACCGGCTTTGAGAAAGTAAGGAAAAATAATGTACTCTTTCGGTAGCACAACACAGCCCCGCTTACAGCGCGCAGAGCGGCGCGTTACCGCTCGCACACCGCCACCAGGGGCGCTGCCTCGCCCCCTCCCTCCCCCCTCCGCGCCCCGCTTCCCTGACAACGCGCATCGCCCAACCTGCACAAAGCGGGGTACAGCCCCCGCCTGACGGGTTATCACAGCCGGGCCGCCGCCCCCCCCCCCCTCCACACGTCTCCTCGCAGCTGCGCCCAGCACGGGCGCGGCCGCCTCCTTCCCCCGCCTCGGCCGGGAGCGGGCACGGATCTAACCTCGCAGCTCCTCCCCAGCCTGCCAGCTCCGCTGCCGCCGCCGCCCGGCCCTCACGACCGCCCCTACACGCGTGGCCGTTCCCTTGGCAGCCAACCGCCCAACAGCCCGCCGCCACGTGGCGCAGCGAGCCAGCCCCAATAGGTCGCCGCGGGCGCTCCTCTGCCCCGGCCCGTCTTTTTCATGCGTTCAAAATGGCCGCGCCCAGCGGCCGTCCCGCCCCGCCCCGCGTGGGGCCGCGCTCAGCGCCATCCGCCCCGCCGGCAGCGAGGGTTTGGGCGGCTTCGCGGAGCGTGCGGCGGCTTGGGCGTGCGGGCGGCGTGCGGCACCCCGGCCTTAGTTGTGCGCCTTGCGAGCGGCCTGCTTGTGCCCGGGCAAACTGGCGACTGGGGAATGAGTCGTAGACGTGTTGCTGTTAGTGTGTCACAGCTTCCCGTTTCTAAAAGAGCTTTTAAGGAAAGGCCGGAAAAACAGCAATCCTGTTGCCTGCTGTCCCCGTATCTGCGCTACCGGAGAGGCGTGCTGTGGGCACTGTGAGCTGAATACGTTGCAGCTGACAGCAGCGATTGGTTTGGCTGACAGCAGGAGCTTCCGACAGCTGGTCTGAGCGGTGGGAGAGCAGACAAACCCCTCTTCCCTAGCCATGTTTCTCATTACCTTGCTGGCTCAATTCAGAAAGACTTGATGGCAGTTCCTACTGGAGAGCCCTTGTTAGCACACAGTGGAGGACATTCTATGTACCCACCTTCTAACTCCAGCAGCTCCACGTATTTTATGTCCCAGCCCTGGAATTGCAGATCATTCACTGAAAGGGGCACCAACCACTTAAGAAAATGCCTGCTGTAATTCGGTGTGCTTATTTGGTCAGTTAGTGTTTCTAGTCTGCTTGCAGACAGCAGGATTAAACTTCAGAGATGGGAGATCTAAAGAAATGAAACAGATCGAGGCCCTTAGAACATCATCTGAATGCTGTGTGTTCACAGAGGTGTAATACAATGTACAGCTGATGTTATCAGCATCTGAAGTAACCAAAGCAGCCCAAGTGCTGCAATCAAGTGTGCTGGAACGAAAATTATTTCAGTAAGGCTCAGGTCACTGTCTGTACAAATTGTTTCATCGTGACATTTTGTGAATTGAGCATAAAAGGCAAACTGTGCAGGGCCGTAATCGTCCAAATGGTAACAGCAGATTCTGACTATAACACAAAATATTCCCAGTGCTTGTAATGCCTCTTATGGTCACAGACAAAACTCGAGCAAACTCAAATCTATGGTACATTTAGATAAAGTGCTGCCTATGCTGTTTTGGTAACTCACCATTAACAGAGTAGGAGTTACAATACATCTTCGATTAATATCTCCTTAATCACTTTTTTTAATTCACTCATTTTAGTTTTCTGAGCTGTCTTTCCTCTCAGTCAGAAATCTGATTTTGTGTAGGGTGGCATCTACAAATCTTAACCCTACAAATCAAAGGTATGAGATAGATTATAGCCGTATCTTACCACGTATGAGTTGAATTTATAGTCATTTTCCCATTTTCTTTGGGAAATTAATCTGAAGTACTTAATCTGTTATTTCAGTTGTAACTTGGAATCCTGTGCATTTTAAGCCATGGAAGATAGAAAGGATCTCTGAAGATTCCAGGGGAGTGGACGTGGTATCTAAAGATATTACCTACCAGAAACTCTTCAGGCTTACGTTTGTTGTCAGTTCTGCTGTCAGTTCTGCTTCAGTTGTAAAGACTGGAAGTTCAAAACAGAATTTGAATCATAGCATCCTTGTAATTGCTATATGGATGAAGCAGGAAACGTGTCTGTATGCAACTGTTATGCATACAATGTCGTGTGTTTGCATCAAGATTAAGCCTGAAAAAAGCAAGGTGAGGAGTGATCACACTGTTAACAGAGCTCCTGTAGTTTTCTATCATGTTCTGTCAAAACAATTGCCCTAGATCTTGAAATTTGCAAGTTACTAAGGTCACAATCAAGTTACAATTAAAAGGGAATTTGTTAGTAAATAGACATATTCAAATTGGAAATTCAAAATATTGCAGAGAATCTGATGCAGGTTGCTTCTCACCAGACTTTGTTTTCTTTTACAGATCAGAGCTGAGTATCCATTTCGTCAACACTGATCTATTGGTGGTAGTGGACAGCTGGACTAGATGATCTCAGAGCTCTTTTCCCACCTTAATGATTCTGTGATTCTAAAATTCATTAGTTTTTCATTCTACTTGCTCCTTTAAAGTTTAAGTGTATTTTTTAATTTCTTCTTATAATCAAATTTTGGTAAATGTAGCACAGATCTGCCCAAAAGCCTGGGTGCTGAGGAAGCATCAAAATATTCTGTGCATGTGAATCGCTGTGAAGACTTTCACTATGGGCTTTATGCCCTAGGCAGCAGCTATAAATATACATAATAATGAATCTGCCATTACTATCTCAGTTCCCATCACAGTTTTGCATCCATGGTGTTTCCACAGCATACAAACTGTAAGTAATTGAAGTAACTATAAGTAACTGAAGTATCCTATTTTATGACAACTGTGTGCTTTGAAAATAGCATGAAGACTTGGATTTTTGGTAAGTTAGTAAAAGATTTAATAATGTAATGTCATTCAAGAACTGTTCTGGATGTCCAGGAAATGAACACATGGGCAAGCTTTCACCACTTCAGCCCTAACCACATAATGATTTGACCTGGATATGTACTGTATTCTCTTTTGCAAAGAAGAAAAAAAATCCATATTATATTCCAGTCATTGAAAAGTATTCTGAGGTCTTTTGTTCTCACAGACTTCCAAGTAATTGTGCCAGCCTCCTTTATTTAATCTGGAAAGAACAAGTAAAGCATGAAAAATAAATGTATTAGAGCATCCAACTTTTCTGCAGAAAAAAAGTATCCAGGATGTTAGAAAATAATTTTTGCATGTACTATTAGTGATTGACAAGATTATTTTTTGTATTTTTTTCGTGCATTCCTTGAGTTTGTTCATTACTGTGTATTGCCCAACTCAGTCAGTATTGAAAAATCTCTGTTTTTATGAATGATACACTTAATAGTATGTTTTTAAATATATAATAAATCCAACATGTTTGTAAAAACATACATTTTTATTCACCTAGGGCTTGGAGACCTAAGCCATTTTGCTGTATTGCTTTTATTCATGTTCATTCATTGCCAGCATGGTAATTCTGACAATATTCTGACAATGCTGTGGAAGCTATTTAGATATTTGGTCCCATGAAAGCATTAAAAAAACAAACTTGGAATTTTTACTGTAGTGTTTTGAATTTCCTCTGGCCAGACTTCTCATTTTTATGTAAAACATCCTGTATTTTCTAATTGTGAATATAACCCTTGCTTTTTCTAGATAGAGACATTTCTGATTACTTTGGAAAGTTTTAGGTCTTTGGAAGTATGAGAAGGTTTAATGAGATACCAGTGTCTCTGCTCTATAAAACAGCTCCAAAAACAGACCAATTCTGTATTATCACTTTGGTAAATGATGCCTTCTTTATCAGCCATCATCTTGATGAATTTGTTAAACTTATTCATTTTTCTAATTTTTTTCTGTTTTTTGTTGTTGTTGTTTTGTTTTTTGTTTTTTTTTTTTTCTGTATCTTTCTAGGCTCCTTGTTTTCTTTGTTTAGTTTTTAACATATACAAATTCTAATTTTTAATTGAATTTAACATTACAAGCAATTGTCAGTTTTATACGGGAGCTGATGTTAGTCTTTTTATTGACAACACGGAGGGAAAAAAATGTACAGTTAACCTTATCATTAACCTGTTTGTGCAGCAGATATTTTCATGTTTTCTCTTGGCTTTATGAGGACATCTAGACTGGAAGTCAGCTTACTTGATGACTTAACATTTTGTTTTTTTTTCTTTTCTTTTTTTTTCAGTTTCTCCATCTTGCTCTCCTGAGTCTGTTTATAAAATGAAATGATTAACAATTTTACCATATTCTGAGGAAGACTATCTGGCATTGAATTCTTCTTAGCAAAACAACAAAAGCTTTGTTTCCTAAGCAACTTGAAAAACTTTTAAGGACTGCTTCTAGGGCAGTTCTTTTGCCCAGAAGTGAGAGGGGAACTTTGTTGCTAGATGGCAATGTTCCTCAAGTAACGATGTGTTGGTGGAGCTTATAAATCTTGTTTTAAGCAAGCAGAAAATAATTAGAATTACAGAATGGTTTGGGTTGGAAGAGACCTTAAAGCCCGCTTAGTTCCAGTCGCCTGCCTGGTTGCCTTCCACCAGCTCAGGATGCCCATGGCCCCATCCAGCCTGGCCACAAATGCTTCCAGGAATGAGGCACCCACAGCTTCTCTGTACCAGTGCCTGTATCAGCGCCTCACCCCCCTTGAAGTAAAGAATTTCTTCCTGGTAGCTAACATGAATTTCTCTTCTTTTATTTTAAAATCATTCCCCTGTTTCCCTATCACTATCAGGTCTTATAAAAATATGCCCTCCCTCCTGATTGTAATTATTTAATTTGTGTCATCATTAGACAGCTTTATCATGTTCTTCTTGGAATTTCATGATTGCATGAAGACAAATGAACAGTATTATTTATTATATGCATTATACTATAGTAGGACATGGTACTTTAACACACAGGAAATATTTTAAAGAAACCTCAAAATCTGTGTTTCTCTCAGGATAATCCAAAGGCATGCCAATTAAAAAAAATGAATTACTGTTTGTGAATTTTCATAGTAAGGCACACTGAATGATTAAAAGAGTTTTGAAACTCCATTTGAGTTAATTTATAAGCAAGTAGTTACACAAAAGGCCTAGAGACATGGGGTAGATGTTGGAGGCTGAAGCAGCGTTGAAGAGGTAACACTCTGGACAGCCTAAAGGGAAAAGAGAGAGAAAAAGCTGGGCAAGATGGAAATATAAAATATGTATAGTCTGAGGAAAAAAAAAAAAGAAATGCTGAGACCTCAAGGGTGAATATTCTTCGTTTCAGAAAACTTGAGATGGATACAGGTCATTTAAATTCAGTTCTTTTATCTCTGCAAATAAAATCCTGTCTTATTTTTATGGATAAGCTTTCACTGTAGTAGAGTAGGATGTATAAGACCAAGTAAAGATGACTGAGTGCAAAGGAGTTGTTGTTTGGTAGAAATAAGGTATTTTTCCTTTTGTCTACCACTGGCTTCCTTTTTTTGCTGTAAAAAGCTAGGTCCCTGCAGCGTGCAGTACAATCTTGTAACTTCTTTCCATCTCACTGTCAGGTACGTACATAAAATATTTTTTCAACCACCTGGGAAGAAAATTCTTAGAAAATAGAGGGCTGGAGCACCTCACCTATGAAGACAGGCTGAAGGAGCTGGGCTTGTTCAGCCTGGAGAAAAGAAGGCTGCAGGGTGACCTCATTGCAACCTTTCAGTACCTAAAGGGAGCCTACAAACAGGAGGGGAATCAACTCTTTGATTAAGTAATGGCAGGACAAGGGGAAATGGTTTTAAGTTGAAGGAGGGAAGATTTAGGTTGGACGTCAAGGGGAGTGGTGAGGTGCTGGAACAGGCGGCCCAGAGAGGTTGTGGATGCCCCGTTCCTGGAGGTGTTCAAGGCCAGGCTTGGGACCTGGGCAGGGACCTGGGCAGCCTGGTCTAGCATTAGATATGGAAGTTGGCAGCCCTCCCTCCTGCGGTAGGGAGGATGGGGCTTGATGATCCTTGGGGACACTTCTAACCCAGGCCATTTTGTGATTCTGTGATTGATTCTGAAAGTCATATGTATGAGAATCCACAAAGGAAAACCACCCAAGAAATTAAATGCCCCAGAGTTAGGAAGTAACAAAATAATGAATGAAGAGGATGTAGAAAGAAAGAATGAAAAAAAAAAAAGCTACATTCTTTATTCTGTTTGCATATGTACAAAATATATTATCCAAAATGTATATTGTACATTATCTAAAACTTGCATCTGTGTAGTTACACGCAGCTGTATTTCTAAGGATATATATGCTAATTTTCTTTTTTTTTTTCTGACATAGATAGTTGTGTAGGTAAAATTCATGATATAAGGAACATATAAGCCATTTAATATACTTTTAGCTAACTCTTCTTGTCCTTAAATTTTCTCCTAGCTTAGGAACCATTTTCTAGTCCTCATTGTATAGAGTTAGTCACGGTATTTTGATTCAGTGCACAGACCTGCCCAGGCTGAGCTGCCACAGCGAGTTATGATAACAGTACCATTACTACGTTAATTTTGATGTATACAGTAACTTTTAGTAGTTCAGTACTAAAGGAGGGTGAAACATAGTCTGTTTTCATTTGATAAGTTTCGGAAATGCTTTTTATCTGTTGGAGGAAGATAAGAATTACAAGACTCAATCACATAGAGTTAAATGGTTGAAAGGACAAATGCTTTCTATCCTCCATCCAGCTTGGTAATGTTAGTGTGTAAGATGATATTGCAGGGGGATGCCCAGTGCCTGAGGAGCTCTGAATTTTCCATATTAAGCATAAGGGGCATAGACAGGAACTAAGCACTGTTATTCAGCACTGCTGCTAGACATCTAACTAGATGTTTCCTCATAATGGCCATACATCTTAGCCGGAGGAACACGAAGCAGAGTCAGCTGGCAACACAGAGTGCAGCAGACTGTAATTCTTGTACAGCTTTCATTACCAGAGCTGTACTTAACTATACATGGTAAAAGAGCTAAATTTATTTTCAAGCAATGAAATTGGATTAATTCATCAAATATTTAGTACATAATTACAATAATACATTTATTTCTTCTACTCAGCTTTTCATCATTACTAGTTTAATCATATCTGACATTTTACTCAATGTATAATGACATCTTAGTTTCTGTTAATAGCATGTCCTTCTGTGACACTGAATGAGGCTTGCTTAGACTCAGAGTTCTTGCATACTTTTGTAGGTCTTCTTGTCTCTTTAAGGAATTTTCTATTAGGGCAACCGAAAGAACATTTTATATTTCTTCATATTTGTATTTCCAGAAAAAGTTCCTTTCAAAAAGTGAAAATTAAAAGGTAGATACTTTTGGAACTAAATTAATGTTTGGGGTTTTTTTTATGATCTGAAGTAAAAATTTTTGAAATATAGAACTCTCGTGCATTTATTTTTGTAATATTTTCCCACAGGTATGTCTTTCTACTAAAAATTCATGCTGAAGTACAGAAATTCAGAGTTTGATTAGAAAATACTGTTTAGACTTCTGAAACTTCATGAAAACAGAAACATATTAATCATTTTCAAGTAGCAGCCACATATTTCTATAGCTAATTTATAATTTCCCAAGAATGCACTATTGTTTCATTTTCTTTTCTTTTTCTTTTCAGTTTTCTAGGCATATGTAGTTGCCCATCAAATTTGCTTGTAAACTTTCAAGTTCAGAGGTGTACCTAGAGCTTTAGATCAGTATCTTTTGTGGAGACAACCCACTCTGAAATCTGGCTTATGATCAATTTTGGCAACAGTATTTCATCATATACCCCCATTACTAACGGTAGCATTATTTAAAGAGAATTTAAAGAATTATGTTTTGTTTTTAACAATTTCTTTATAGACAGTTTGGGTTGGGTTTTTTTTTTTTTTAATACTTCTGCTGAATCGGAGACCATTTTATGAAAACTTATATTCTTGAGCAGTCACGTTCAGTGAAAGGAAAAGAACATGTCTTTCTTGTCTAAATCTAGTTTTTTTAGTATCTTCCAGTACAATCTGTATAACTTTTACAGTCACAGAGTTTAGACCAACGGATGTGTATTTTTATTGGTGTCCTTATGACCTTCCTGTTGGTGGGTATGTCCTTGACCATCTTCCAGTCTGCAGGCACCTTCCCAGGCTCCTGCAACCTTTGGTAATTTGGTGAGAGTTCCAGCTGTAATGTTTGTCAATTCCTTCAGTGCTCTGGGGTGAATCCCATTGGGCTACATGGACTTATGAATGTTGAACTGATACAGCTGTTCCCTCACAATTTTGATAACCACAGATGGAACGTCACTGCTGCCTAAGGCTGAAGACTGGGCAGCTGATATCTGACATTACTATTAG
Organism: Phasianus colchicus; assembly: GCF_987193195.1. Taxonomy (NCBI): domain Eukaryota; kingdom Metazoa; phylum Chordata; class Aves; order Galliformes; family Phasianidae; genus Phasianus; species Phasianus colchicus. The sequence continues at coordinate 54,015,487 of NC_143476.1, forward strand.
ATACTGAGGTTTAAAAAAAAACAAGAGGCATTGATGCCTTTGCCTTTTTCTCTTACATGCTTGCTGGGTGACTGCCTGCAGCAGCTATCAGTCCAGTGTTTTCCTTTGACCTCCTCTTGCTGTTGCTGATGATTTTCACAATTCCCTCTTGAGCAATATATTCTGAGTTAAGCATTAGCTCTTTTTCCATAATATCATATTTTCAATGCTTAATTTTTCCTATGCTTCCTTTGTCAAGAAGACTAAAAACCTATAGATACTAATTTTAAAGCATTGAGTAGGAAATATTTCTTCTGTGGTATCTTCATCCTTGGCCTACATATTATGGAAGGTCATTTACATGAGTTCAGCAGAAGAACAAAAGACAAAATTACAGCAGCAGGATTTTTAATGAAATAGAGAATCAGATTTGGTCATATAAAAATTTGTATTCCTGTTATTACTTCTCGTTCAGGGGAGATTTACCTTCTCTTAACATGCAATGACTGTTTCACTTTATGCTGCTTCAAGGTTATGCAGCCCTACTCAAAATATCTGTCTGGCAGATGTAAATCTACTTAGAGAGGCCTGAAACAAAACAGTTTTGGATAAACCTGGCTAGATGAAGCAGTTGGGATGGAAAAAAAGAAAAAAAAAAAAAAGTAACAGTATTATTATTGTATAAGAACCTTGGAAGAATTAAGTTCTTCAGAAGCAAATGCTGGTGTTACTAGTACTGCAGATACATTCAATTCAATCCAAATTCAAAAAGTAAACAAAAAAAAAGTGATAGGAAAGCCTCTTCTCTTACCCTGATAAAACCCAGTGACTCACTCAAGATTCTGCAGTCGTTCTTGAACTTTCTCATATAGGAAATTGGAAAATTGGGACTTCAGCAATTTATTACAGTGTATATGTGGTTGATGGCATTTAGAAATACTAAGGGAAACACTGTGTTTGCTCAAAAAACTATTTTTTTAGACTTGCAGTCAAGGACAAAATTATTTTCACAACTGTGATGTATAAAGACAGAGTAATATTTGCTGGGCTCAGAAAAGTAGTTTGGCAGCCATCCAGTCTTAGGCTCATTGTTAGCAAAATGCTAAAGGACAAAATCCAGCATCACAGTCAGGCGTGTAGAAGTAGGAGTGCAATGGGGTGGAATGAGGAAGTTGGAGTACAGAAATGTGAGTACAGGAGCAGTGTAGACTGTAGACTGTAAAAGTATGTAAGTATGAGCATAGAATATGCTGTTCTAATTCTGACATATTTGTTTGATGATAGTTAAGAATTCAGTGTATGAATATTGTTGATCAACATGTAAGTTTTTTTACCTGAATTTCACTGCCAGTAACACCTCAGTCTGAAAGGAGATTGTTCTTTTCTCATATATTTTTTCCAATCTTTTCCAGAGCATCATTTCATGTAACTTACCCCTATTTGCAGTGTCAATGCCATGTTTGGATTTTTTCTTTAGAAGTCATAAAATAAATTATTGTGCTGGCAGAGAAAATAACCTATCAAGAATGGTACTTCTGTGCATTCTTCAAAATACATTAACTGCTGAAATTAAATTTAGCATATGAATATAAATGTACACTTTAATGTATTTTACATTTCTTTATTAGCAGATCACAATGTTTACACTATTGAACACCAGCTAGGCAGTCTGCAGATCCCTGTCCACAAGGAACACTGTAGATACAAACTATGCTTGCACTGTTTATTATGCAATTTGAAAAATGTATAGATGTAGTAATGCAGGAATTTTTAGCCTTTATTTTAATTATTTAATTGCAAATAGTGTGTGCTCATTTTATATTTCACCTAAAAAGTCAAACAGAGATATAAGTTTTACTAACATAGTTGGCCTAATGCACTGTGCTATATGTGGTAAGTTGACATCAGATGACTGAGTAATACCTGCCCAGCCAGTCTCTCATTCCCTCTCCTTAACAGGACAGGGGGAGAAAAAATAAGAATGAAGAGCTTAAGGGTTGAGATAAGAATAGAGAAATAATTTACCAATTACCCTCAAAGGCAAAATGGATTCAACCTGGGAATGATGAATTTACTGCCAATAAACAATAGAGTAGGGTGGTAAGAAACTAAGAAAAAAAATGACAAGCACTTTCCCCTCTACCCTGCTTTGTTCCCAGGGTCAACTTCAGTCCCTCATCCTCAATTTTTCTACCTCTTATATCTCTACTGTAGGAATTAGTCTACAGCACTCTGTAACAGCCCCTTTTTCTTCTTCCCAGTGTGAGCTCTCTCGATGGTGTCTGCATAGGATACAGTCTTTGCACTGGATGCAGCTCTCAAGAACAGCTTTAGTCCTCTCCGCAGGTTTGTCTGTCAGGAACTAACTACTCCAATATGGATCCCCCTCGGGCTGCAGTTACTTCTGCCATATGGTCTCTCCACAGGCTGCAGCTTCCTTCAGGACATACCTTCCACACTGTAGTGTCCTTCAGTGGCTCAGCGTGGACCACTGCTGTGGCATGGTCCTGTGTGGGCCAGCACCATGGTTCATCACTGACCTATCCACAGGCTGCAGCCAAACTGCTGCTCGGTGCCTGGAGCACATCCTGCCCTCCTGCTACACTGGCCTGGGGGCTGCTGAGCCATTTCTCTCATGTTTTCTCTCTCCTATCTCCCAGCTGTTACGCAGCATTTTTTACCCTTAATAAATGTTTCACAGTGGCACTGTGCTGCTAGCAGACTTATCTGAGTCCTGTGGTGAGTCTATTGTGCAGTCACTGTGTCCAACACAGGGCAGTCCCACATCTTGTCTCACAGAGGCCACTTTTGTGGGCACTCTTTTCTGCCAAAATTTTGATATGAACTCCTGGTACACCAGAATGTATTCCTTGTATCAAGAAATTAGGTGGCAAACAGAAGGTAAAATTTATACACACAATTTGCAGGGTAATGTGAGGCAGACATCCTTCTAAGTCCTGAAAGGCTATTAGCATTTCTGAAAACGAATTAAGTAAAAATTTAAGAATATAAGTAATTTTTTTACTAGTCACACATTCTTCAAGATAATTTTGCTATCTGAATAACAGTAGGCAAATGGACACTTGCAGGGACAGTGTTCCCAACGACAATATACAATAATTGGTAGTGATAATGTAATTTTCTCTCAAAAGAACAAGCTACTGCCCGTTGTATTTCTAGCCAGGTGGGAATAGCAAAGCAATCCTAGAAATGCAATCAATGAACAAGATTTAAAGTAAGTAGAAATAGCAGCCTGATTTATGTATAAAATGTTCTTGACAACAAGGTACATACAGCTGGCACCACAGTTGTAAGAGAATGCACTGCTAATGATTCAGTGAGTACTGTACTCAGAAAAGTACAAGACGACCAACTCTTAAATAAAAGCTCAAAGTTTTTCAAGTGGTGGTTTCGTTTAAAAAAATAAAAGCAGAGCTGTGGAACATGTAGAGACAGCATGCTGTCCTGAGTGGAAAAGAGTAGTAATGGAGAAATGAATCAAAGCCCCTAAAGCAATTCCAGTGAAATAGCTCTCTTCCTGACATGTAGCCCAATTGCAAAGAGAAGCTTGGCCTCATCCACTGTCACAGCAAGAATTCCTTATTCCTTATTCCTTGAGACTACCTGTGATATTTGCTGATATCATGAGATGAAGAGCTCAATCCAGACGTTTCCAAAACTGCTGAGGAAACCCATGAGCAGGCAAGCCTATTTGGAGCTATGTTTGTGCAATGCAGTAATAGTCTTGGTTCATACTTCAGTATTTCTTTACCATTAGACTTGCTTTCTCACCTTACATCCTACTAATCAAGTTAATTAATTAAGAGATTAACATTTAATTCTGTGGAAAATCAACAGCTTGTTTCTGCTTCTTGTACTGGGAGTTATCACAGAATCACAGAATCACAGAATGGCCAGGGTTGGAAGGGACCTCAAGGATCATGAATCTCCAACCCCCCTGCCACATGCAGGGCCACCAGCCTCCCCACCTAATGCTAGACCAGGCTGCACAGGGCCCCATCCAATCTGGCCTTGAACACCTCCAGGGATGGGGCATCCACAACCTCTCTGGGCAGCCTGTTCCAGTACCTCACCACTCTCTCTGTAAAGAATTTCCCCCTGACGTCCAACCTAAATCTCCCCTCCCTCAACTTAAAACCATTTCCCCTCATCCTGCAGTTATCTACCCTTTCAAAGAGTTGATTTCCCTCCTGTTTGTAGGCTCCCTTTAGGTACTGAAAGGCTGCAATGAGGTCACCCCACAGCCTTCTTTTCTCCAGGCTGAACAAGCCCAGCTCCTTCAGCCTGTCCTCATAGAGGAGGTGCTGCAATCTCCTGATCATCTTTGTGGCTCTCCTCTGGACCCTCTCCAACAGTTTCCTGTCTTTTTTGTACTGGGGACTCCACACTTGGATACCGTACTCCAGATGGGGCCTCACAAGAAAGGAACATATTTTCAGATGATTCTAGTCTGCCTGCTCTTTAAGGTATCCAGCTGACGTCTTTTATAAGGAGACCTGTGTTTTCACATAATGGCTATCATTGAGTTATCCCTGAGTGCCCACATCAGATGTCTGAATCTCCCACAATCCTGACATCAGATGAACAGTATTAAGACCATTATTAAGACTGTATTATTAAGAATGGTATTCAAACCCTTTTACTTCAGTGTATGGCCTTGCAGCTATATTTAGCAAAACGCTTGGGAACTCAATTCACCATTCATTCATGTAGGGAGCTCTATTGGAGCCAACAGCAATCTGCACCTGAGCACTCCGGGTATTTCACGTCATATCTGATGCCTCTTATTTATACACAGATGAGACATAAAACACTTGAAAAAAGATGAAGAATAACAGCTTACTACAGTATCATATGCATTAGAACATTTTGATACTTAATAAAGGTATATGTATTAATATATAAATTCACATTAATTTTCAAAAATAATTGTGTATTTTTATTCATTATTTATTGATACTTAGGGAGTAAATATGACTTCTAAACAGACATACTGATTAGAGTTTGCCCTTAAAGAGAGAAAAAAACCCACTCTCTTTATGGCCCATGTTAATGTAGATTATCAGTTAGAAACTTTTTTCTTTTTTAAGTAGAATCTGTTCTGAACATTTCTGAAACTCTGAAATATTAAACTGTTCATGCTTACCACTGGCTGTTTTCCCGGTCTTCAAAATAATGTTTTAATTGCAAATGTAACCCTTGATTTCAAATGTTGCCTCATGAAATGTAATGCACACAAGTCTCTCTGAGGCTGCAGCCAGCAGGTACTTGAACAAACTTGAATGCTCCTGATAACTGCTGAATTTTACATCTGAGTATCACGCTGATGCCTCAAAGTTAAAAATTCACTTTGTGGCATGCACACAAAAATCTGTTTGTGACATGAACTCATCACTCTGATCTTTACTGTAATTTTTGAATAACAAATTCAAGTTAAGCATCTAGACTTTTCTTAAAAACTCCTCACTGCAGAGAATATGAGGCAGACTGTGTTCGGCAAATATGCTCCTTCTAAGGAGAGAGCTTTTTGGAAGTTGTGAGGGTGGTAGTTGCTAAAAAGAAATCCAAAATTGGACAGGCAGAAGGAAAGCAGATCCTGAACACTGATCAAGGGCACAATGTCCCAAATCAGACCACCAAATAAGTTGTATTGGCTTAGTAATACAGGAGTTGCCAACTGATGGTGTAATTTCACTAACAGTGATACATTTATAACTGCTGAATGTTCTGCTCTGTATCTTTGCAGAAGAGCTGAAGATTTCTCTGAATTCGGTTTGTGCTCACACTGGGTGATATACAGTATACCCGGAGAGAGGGCTTTGCCGTGGTGGAAAAAAGAAAATGTATCCACTGAGAAAACTAATTTATCTGAAATACCTACATTATCATATAGAGCTTCTCCTGTGTATTTGTATTTCAGTTAGGACTGTGATAATGCTCTCTGAACACTAAATTACAGAATTACAGAAAAAAAAGGAAAGGCACTGCTCAACTGCTGTTTGCTGTCTGCCTGCATGCATTACAGATCAGATCTGGAATAACTCACAAAAAGATGCAACAGATGAACAGAGCATCCAAAAGCATCCAAATGAGGCAATGAAGGCAAAAACAGAGTGTAAGAGAGATTACACGAATGGCAATAACTAGTATCTATGATTTACAAAAGAACTCAGATGACAAGCAGTACTCTCAGCTCACAGCTGAAACAGGCCGTTCCCAGCACGGCCAGCTGTGTAGGAACTGTATTAGATGCAATCCTCATATGCAAGGACTTGATAAGGCCTGGTAGAGGCTGCAGAGCTGGATTTTTTTCCATTCATAAAAGGAAAAGAGAGAGAGATTGAAATGGTAAAGGCATATGAAGAAAAGTATTAACTGGGTACTTGTAGTTTAATCCAGCAGGTGACACAGCATCACAGGCCTGGTCATGAGGGTCGTGGCATCTGCAGGGCCCATCAGAAGGTTTAGAGTAACTGTGGGGTCTGTCAAAAATGTCAGATCAATTGCAGGGCCCATTGCAGGGGTTGGATCAACCACAGGTTGGTCTGAGCATGGTGCACCTCCTTTGGGAGGACTGTTTTTCTCATTGCAGTACTTGGAACAGCCACAAAACCTGTAGCAGGAGCAACTGCAGGGCTCGTTGAGAGGGATGGCAAGTCTTTTGGTTTATTATCAGACCTATAGGTATTCTCTTAACGCTGAGGAGGCTGAATATCAGTGTTGAACAGAGCTCAGTAGGCGTGGGCTAGGCCTCAGCATGCTGCCATGATTTGTGCCAAGGCAACAGGAGACCTTTTCCAAATATTCTGCCAGTTTTTAATGATTCTGCAGTAGTGAAGAGATGAAGTTCCAAACCACTCCCAGTTGTCTGGAACTTCAGCCCACTGCTCTATGCACCTGCCCATACTGTCCCACAGTCCCTGCCACTCAGAACTATCCCTCAGGGCAGATCTCTGCAGATCTCTGGGTGATCTCCTTAAATAATTGTTTAATCTAAAACATAACCAGAAACACATTCGTGACACTGTAATAGCAGCACACTGGTTTGAATATTCCATGGATACTCAAAATTATCAAGAGGTGTTGTAGAGCTCTAGGGAAAGAAGGAAAATTAAAAGGGAAGTTGAATGTCCTCCCCTATCTCCTCCATAGTGAGGCTCCCCAAGGAGACAAGGGAAAGAGTTAATTACTAATAGTATCAACAATATGGCTTCCAAAACCCAAAGATGACTGCAATCACTAATATGCACAAAGCATTAGTTTCTTGGCAGACAATTTTTTTATGACATAAGCCAGGGCCACACAGCATAGCAAAATAAAAACCTTAATCCAACCCCCTGAGATGATAAACAATGCAACAAGGAAAACAAGCAGTGAGTAAGATGCTACATAATATACTTCCATGAGAAGACTCTCAAAGAGCTCTCTATATAGGGAAAATATCAACATCATGACTAGCAAATATCAAACTACCACAATACCCTGCATTAACATGCTCCAGTCAGATCTGCCGTTAACTCAAGCCTTTGAGCCCCCATCAGGTGTTAATGCTGTGGTTTAACCCACACAGTAATTCACTTACTCTTCCCTTCCCAGTGGGATGAGGTAGAGAATTGGAAAAAAAGTAGAACTCATGAGTTGAGATTAAACTTTTTACTTAGACAGAGAAAAGGAAAAGGATAATAGTTATGACTAACAAGTGATGCAGAAGCAATAGCTGACCACCCCACAAACAGATGCCTAACAGTACTCTTTAGCAGTGGAAGAGAGCCAGGTGCACTCCCACCCCCTTCAAAATTCCTTCTGCTTGGTATGAAAAATCCCTTTCCTCTTCACTGCTAAAGGCCTTGGCTCTGAACAACACTGCTTAGCAGCAACTATAAACTTCAGTGTGTAATCTACATTTTTCTTCTCCTAGAACCAAAAATATAGCTTCATACCGGCTGAAACTAAGACAGTACTTCTGTAGCAGGAAAATGGAATTAAAATTGCAATAAAATTTTACTTTACATGATACAGGGACAGAAATTATGTGAATGAGGTTAGAAGTAATTCCTTTGTGGATCTTGGAGCAGTATCCAATGAAGCCACATTGAGTGGTAGCAAAACAGCCTTTTTGGTTTAGCAGGTTTATTTCATCAGTAAGGAGCATAATGGACAGAACCTCCAACACCATCATTTTGGAAGAAGTACTGGGAGATTATGTGTTGAGAGCTTTACAGAAGACATTGCATTCAGAAGCTGGTGATCTTGAACTTTTATACTGGGACCTGTGCTTAGGGCTTGAGAAGCCTGTATGTTATTAATACACTCTGTAACTTACGTCTCTAGGGAGGGTAAACCATAGGGAGCCAAGGGGTGAATACATCGATCCTGGCAATGTTGTTGGTGACCGTGCCCCACACTACAGTTAACCTGGGGCGATGCAGAACCAGCTGTGCTGTGCTGCATGTGCTGGCTGCCTTTGGGCCGCACTGTGCCGTGCTGCCCACATTCCAGGCTGCAGGACAAACCCCACTTCTCACGGTACAGGAGCAGTCTTGCATCCTGCTCTCACTTGGCACCAGCAATGGCACCACCTGTGTGGCCATACCTTTACTTAGCAGGGAGGCATGAATGGGTTCTCATGAATCTCCTTTGGGAATAGTATTGTGTTCTTGTAAGGAACTTAAGTGCTACCTCTTCATGGACAGAACCTACTCTGCACAACGTGCTGTGGGAAAATCCATCAAGGCTCTATTCAGTGCTGCAGGCAGGTGGGCTGCTGGGCATCTGAAAGGACATAGGATTTAGTCACTGACTAAATTTTTCTTGTTATTCCATCTGTTAAAAGCGGTTGCTTCAGTAAGCCATTTGCTGTTGGGCCTTTCTTACTGGGAGCCAGGAAGATCCTGCACTGGCTTGCTCTCACTCTATAACCACTCCGGTGCAGAACAGATGGGATTTGGGGTTATGAGACCAAATAAATAGAGATTTGCTGAACTATTTTAAAGATGTCAGCATGACAAAAAAAAAAAAAAAAGAATGGTGATTTCACTGGGGAGCTCTGAACTGAACAGAGGAACTTAAGCATAAGTGCCAATATACATGGGATACTGGAGAAATTTACCTTATTTTTGTGTGTACAACCCTACCACTTTTAGGTCACCTATGAAGAGTCTGTAGGGAACTCTGTGATGTTGGCTGTGATAACAATGCTTGATGCATCCAGCACATTAGTATTTTGGATCTCCTGAAGAAATGAAAATATGGCTCAGCATATATGTAAAGGTAGGCTAACGTGTCTGGCTTTTTTTCCCCTAGAACAATTAAGTCTTATTCAACAACAAACGTGCTGATAAGCAAATGAAAATGTTTTTTGATTGTGAATGTTGATAGTGATCTTGAAGTCAGAAATTGCATAATAAGCGAATCTGGCAATTATGGGATTAGAAAGATAAATTCTGTAAAATGTATCTGCAAGGTGAACAAGCATATGGATTAGGCTTTTAATTCTTACAGTACTTTTTATTACTTATTGTGACAGTAAAGTAAATGACTTCAAAAACTAGATTTGATAATAGTCAATTTATTAAAAAATTGTTAAAAAAAAAAAAAACAAAAAAAACCAATAAGTCCTGATTTTTGAAAGCTGTCTGGAAAGGTAAATTCAATTTATTACTTGTGTGAATGCACCAATATTTACTGATTTGTATGATGCACAAATTTCAGACAAACATTTTTTTTTTTCAGAGATCTGATTGCTGGGACTGATGGAAATTTGTTCTGAGGTGAATTAAAATGACTGAACCAAGTACTAAAAAAAACCGCTCACAATTAACAAACAGCATTTGTTGCTTCAAAAAGAGGAGAAAATCTTGAAATGTTGTAAAAAATCTCATATCACATAGAAGGTTTTGTACCTCTGACTCCCTGATTGTTCAATTTAACTGCTACTTCACTGCTGGGTGAGATGTAAGGAACTGGTTATTCTGTAAATCTCTCCTAGCACATCACAAAAGCAGAATCAAATGTTTTAAAGGGAAGTCTGTAAGTCATTTCTAGTCTTCCGGTCTTTATCTTTGCACCTTCCTGTGCTATAACACAATAATAATGTTGTGTATCTCAGTGAATAATTTAATTATTTCTTCACCTCCAGAGCTGCCAGTAGTACTCAAATTGTCTCAGAAAGTATTTTCACTCCATTTAATGTTGTCTTGTGACAAATTCATATGATTAGAGCTCTGCTTCTGAAAGAATCTTCTAGGGAGACAAATATTTCTAGTGTAATTTTTAGCTAAATTTGATCCTAAGGTTACAACATATTCCTAAAAATTGTTAATGACAACACGTTTCTCCAGGAAACACAAAGCTGCCAGCTTAGGTCATGGCAATTAACGATTTAAAATATGTTGCTGTTTACTCACATTGAAATATTAAATTCTGCTTTTCTTATTCAGTGACTACCGAAACTTATTCAAGCAAATCCAATACAAAAGGCATTGTCTGTGCTCATGCATGTATCAGAACAGGTACTCATTTGTCTCTATAGCAGTTTTCAATCAGCCACCATATGTGAAGAATGTCATTCCTCTGAGTTCATGTTTGTTTCATTATAATTTAACTACATTTAGGGTCTGACCATTACATTCATTTACTTAAAGCTGTTCACCCATGGAAAACAAAGTGTGATGTTTTTCAAAAAGATTTAGTGAGTCCAACAAAGAGCCTGGTATCAAGCAAAGTATATAAAATAACAGGGACAACTTTTGGCTTTAGCAGGATTTCTGTGAAAAATACCAAACCTTTTTCAGAATGACCTTCATCTACTAAGTGCTGTACACTACTTGCTTAACACACTGCACAGCACTTTTTATTTACCAAATGAAAAAGAAACGAAGTGCCTAAATATTTAATTTTTTGTATTATTTTTTAAAATTTATTTTATTTATTTTATTTTATTTTTGTATTTCAGAAATAATTTCTAATGGCACCAGATGGTGCTTCAGATTTGAAAAGCTGCTGTTAAGCTTGGTATTCCACTGCACCTTAGAACTGATGATTTTCTCAGAATTCGGTGTTGCTGGAAGAAAAGGTAAAAATGACATGACATACGTGTACTATTTTCATTTAACCTGTCGGTAGGCAAAATCTATAGGAAGAGGTAGTATCTTCTAGAACATGCAGACTTAATTGAAAAAAAAGGTAAGTTTTGGGCTTAGATTCTAAATTTTGGCAGGTTGCAGATTGTACTATTTTAAAGAAAATACAGGGTATAGCACATGCCAGAATTGTTGGTGGTTCGTTCAGTAAAGCAAATGCATACTGTTCTCTTCTTTACAAAAGCTTAAAGGTTAAAAAAAGACTGACACAACTTCACTGCTGCTTGCATTACTTCCTGTCTTACTCATAATTACACATTAGGACGTTCAATTAATAAAATGATAAACAGTTACTAAGTTCACAAATAAAAAAGAACTTTAAATGTCTGCGTTTGAAATGAAGAATTCTATGTAGTGTCCTATATTCTCCCCCTTTTAAAGAATCAAAATTTAAGTTATCTTTGTATGTTATTACGGTAACATGTTATGTTCCTGTTTTCATGTTTCTCTGACCCATTGTTTGGTTTACTTCTATAAAAAAAAACAACAAAACCCCACCCCAGAACTTAGTCATAATGCAAGAAATCTCAAAATCGTTGGTATGCATGCCAGGACACACTTAGGGTAATTTTTCCCCATGCTGAGGCCCTTTTTCCAAGTGCCAGCTCATTTGAGGTCATTAAAAATAGAACGTTTGACTTGAGAACATCAGGAAGCAAGGGGGGAGGACAACCACTTATAATTACCTGAAATAGGTTAATAGCGACATTGTCACTTTTGAACAAATAATGAAGTGTGGCATTTCTTATAGACACTGAATTCATTCTTACAGCAGGACCTGCGCTTTTCCAAAGCAAACTGCAAAACACAACACAAATGCTTTGCAATGAACTTTTGAACTAAGCTTTAAACGGGGAATATTAAAGGCCACTTCTCTGATGCATTTAGGTTTCTGAGGGATATTTTTTCCAAGGAAAAGCACTGCTTCTACACACATTGTGCAAAAAACAACATGAGGACCCAAATTCTGTTTTTCAGTATATCCACAGGGCTTCTCTTCTACAAGTTTCAGCTTTTTACTTGAATGCTAGGTTAAAAATGAGCCATAAGTGAGTACTTGCAAGATTTAACCCTCACCAAACATCCAGGAAAAAAAAAAAAAAGTAAGGGTCTCTAGGCAGGAAAACATGCAGATATGTTCACATAGTATTTTGTACTTCTTGGAAATAAAAAGATGATCAAACAGAATATCCTGTCCAGTTCCCACCTAAAGCTTCTGGAGGAGTAAAAAATCTTATCCAGCCCTGAAAGCAAAGCTGTCTTCTAAGTGGTTGTCTTTTTGCTCACAGCACGTTTAGAAACAATAGTGTTTCTAGTGTAAGGTTGTCAGCTTCCTTCTGAGATCTGTGCACATGTATTTGCTGCCACTTATACCTATAGGTCCTGAATTTTGAACAGCTTTCTACATAAACAGCAGCATGCCACTACATTCTAGCATACCCATTACAAAGTGCAGTTTCTTTAGAAGCAGAAAACAGGTGTTTGGCTCACAAGCATAAAATCACTGGCTGGGTTTTTATTTGAACACTATGCTTGAATATAAGACTGAGTATGCAACTATTCTTATACGAGATAGACTTCTGCCTCTGCCCATGAAATCTTTCCACTGATATTGAGAACTGGTATTCAACTCTCTGTTTCATAATAAATTGGCCAAAACATGGAGAAGGAGGGAGAGAAGGGACATGAGAATAGGAGAACCAGGAAACTTCTGCCATATTTAAGAAAGAACTGTAGCTAGCAAAATGAAAATTTAAATTATGCCAGAAAATTAACAAATCTGCAGAAAATGTCCCACCTGCGGCCCTGTTTCAGGCTAGTGACAAATAAGGATTCATATAAAGAAGTACATATTCATGCTAGTGCCTATCTCTACCGAAGCACAAGCTACTTGTGAAAATCATACAATCAGACTGTCACCAAGGTTGGAAAAGACCTCTAAGATCATCCAGTCCAACTGTCCACCCATCATCAGTATTTCCCTCTAAGTCATGTACCTCAGTACAACATCTACATGTTTCTTGAACACTTCCAGGGTCGGTGACTCCGCCACCTCCCTGTGCAGCCCATTCCAGTGCCTGACCACCCTCTCAGAGACAAAGATTTCCTGACATCCAACCTGAATCTCCCCTGTTGCAACTTGAGCCCAGGAGGAGGTTCCCAGTTTGTTGTGTTCAGTGTAACATGTATTCTCTCACATACCCAATTCAGTAGCAGCTTTTAATTTTTTTTTTTATCTTTGTGTCTTTTTGGCTCTTATCAGTGATAATCCCACAGAGCAAAAGGAAGTCATAACAAGATGTTACTTGTTCCTTTAACTGCTAGGAGTCTCATCCAAAACATGTGAGTCCACTAAGATGATCAGAGGGCTGGAGCACCTCTCCTATGAAGAAAGGCTGAGGGAGCTGGGCTTCTTTATTTTGGAGAAGTAGGGTAGTATGGTTAGGTTGTGGTTGGACTTGATGATCTTTAAGTTCTTTTCCAACCTGAGCAATTCTCTGATTCTATGATTTTATGATTTATCTTTATGGACCCATCAGGACAATCCAGCTTTTCTGGCTAATTGTATGATACAACTGTGGGGAGGGGAGCACGATGCTTTTTCCACATAAATCTCATAGATTAATGACTCGTTTCTTAGCATAAGCAGATACAAATGGCAAAATGTTCCCAGCATAAATATAAGGGCTTTGAATATACAATGCAATCCAAAACATAGAATTCTCTGTGTATCCAACCTAAAGTTTAACCACAGATTCTGAAAATGTCTCAAATTTTCATTGAGAAACAGGTGCATTAAACATTTTGGAGTAAAATAAAAAATCACCTTCTGCAACATCTTTAAGCATATCAGCACCAAAATAAAAGCAAGATGTCATATTATTTTTGTTAGTTCCCATGTTCAATATTAACTGGCTTAGGAAGCAGACTAATGGAAGTACAGAAACTTAAGACTATGCTTAATTATTATACCACTCTGCAGTTATAAATGTGCACTTAAAATAAAACGTATATAAAATATCTTACCATTCAATGCCCTGTATATGTCCAAGGCAGCATTTTCAAAGTGTTCAAAAGCCTCTTTTCTCTCTTTCTTTGCACAGATTAAATGAGTCATGTTGCCCTTTTCCCACCAGTGACTTCCTGAATTTCCCTCAAATACTATCATATATTCACTCGTCTTCTTCCTTGAGAGAACATTATCTAAATTCAGTGTTAGGTGCCAAGGGAATTTTACTAATATGCAGCAGGCACTGCACTGCCATCATTAGCCATGCATCTCAGGCACTAGAATCTCCATGCCAGATGGGCCGAGGCAACATTCTAACTGGCTATCTCTGTGATAAACCAAGTTTCACAACACACTTGCATTTTTACTTCAGTACCCGATGGAGTGTCTCATTTCCTGCAGAAGTTCTAAATGGATGCCAATTATCTGCTTCCTGCTAACTCAGTCTTTTCCACCACTTACAAAATACCTGCAGAAAACATACTTTTTTCAAGTATTTGTGATGGTTTCACATAGGACTTCAAAAATGTCTATTTTTCCTAGTATTACAAGATTTTCTAGATTCACAGAAGAAGATAGTAAAGTACCTTCACTGTTACAGTATTTCCATTTAGAAAAAGACCTTGATAAGTCATAGCCTCGAGATCCTTCTCTACAGTCACTTTAAAACAATAAAGACTGGAAATAGTCTCCTGATGGACACCTACTATCATCTTATAAAATTACATGTAACAATAAAAAACATTTAATCTCCCATCCAAAAATACCATTGGCCAGGTCATAATTTTTATCCTTCTATCACTATCACTCAGGTATCTCTCTCTTTTTTTTTTTTTTTTTTTTGATAAATAATCCAAACATCTAATTTCATTAACATTTGCAAATCAGTGCAGCAAAGTGTTAGATGTCTCATTGACAAAACAAAACAAAACAAAAAACCAAACAAGATATCAACACTAGAGATTAATAAGTAAGTACAGTGAAAAGTCAAAAAGTAACTTACTTGGGATTTCTCAAAAAATCGTAAGTTCATAAAGGATAAAAGCTGCCTTGTAAAAAAGTTAGCATTAGATCAGAAATTGCATGAAAAATATGATTGACTGTGAAGAACATAATAAATAAGTATAAAAGGTATCTTGGCAGAAATGGCAGTATTCCCATGTTGCCAAAATGTAGGTTTTATTTTAGGTGGCAGTGGTAGAGGAATGATATCCATGTCTCTCCATCCATTCTCCCACCAGAGAGAAATATGCTACAAAAGATTTTGCTGAGGAGATTTTAAGGCATGCAATTAACCAGTCCCACATCATACAAATACAGTAGCCTGGATGCACAACTATCATCCATTTCTTGATAAAGACAGCTGATGAATGAAGGACAGAAGCCATCACATGGGTAACCGATGGTAACACCGAACGCTTAACCATCTTTCTTTACTGAACCGCTTTGATAGCATGATATGGAATGGTACTCCATCCATCTTACAATGTTTGTATAGTATTAAGTGTTATTCTTTCAACGCTGTTCCACCAGGCATTTGGCTGATGCATCCAGTCCAGGAGGTTACTGCCTCAGAAAGGGTTGTCCTTACCACAATCGACTATTTCCCTTTCCCAGCGCCAAAAGCCTCAAGTAGCAAGGTAACTCGGAGAGATACGCAGTGTCCTGCAGGGTTGAGGAGTTCCATCAGCTGGTGAGGACCGGAGCCTACAGAAGAGAGGGCAAGGGTGGGGTGGTGCAGAGCAGAGCAGAGCAGGGCAGGACAGGGCAGGCGATCACAGGGTGCTGGGGGCATCAGTCTCCGTCTGCTTCTTCTGCCCCACACGCCCACGGGGCGAGCAGCAGACGCCCTGCCCGCGGCAGCCATCTCGCCCCCGGCCCCCCGCACTGCGGACCCCTCAGCAGGGCGCTCCGCGTGGCCGCAGTTGCCATGGTACCTTCCTGCTCTTCAGCCTCGGCTCGGCCTCTCCCGCCATGGAAGAATAAGCAGTGGAGACTGTAACCTGCCCGGAGCCGAGGCTCGCACAGATACCAAAGAGAAACACCATGCCGTATGGTGATATTTTACGGAGGATTTTCTCTCGACCCAAAGAGCAGTTTTCGGAGGGCGCCGGCGTGGCACATCACGTCCAGGCGCGCTCCGTTCGGTGGCCGGCACCGGCACGGCGCGGTGAGCGCGGCCGACAGCGCGCGGGGAGCCGTTCCCGACGCGGCTCCGCGGAAAAACGACCCCGCTGCGCTCGGGGCTGGAAGCTAAAGGCAGCGACACCGCCAACACCACGGCCCTCGAGCGAGGGACGGCAGGCACAGCCCGCCATTTCCGCCGCAGCGCAGGAAGGTGCAGGAAGCGGGAGCGGCGCCCGGTCCCCGCGGACCCCTCGTTTCTCAGCGCCCCGCGCAGGGCGCTGCGCGGGCGGGGCCGGGGCGGCGGGGCGGCGCGCCTTGTCGCCGGCAGGGGGCGCCGCGGCTGCGCCGCAGGGACTCCCGCTCCGGGAGCGCCGCCGGGGTCGCGGTGCCGGGTGGGACGGGGCTGCAGAACCCGGAGATCCCGCTCTGTGAACGCCCGAAACCGGCCGCGCGTACAGGCGATCTGTAGACGAAAACGGGTGTCTGACACTTAAGGTTGCAAAGAGTGCAAAAAACGCTGAGCCCCGTGACCGCGTGCTGTGCGACGCTGCGACACGCGGGGTGTGCGCAGCAGCGTCCCACGGGTGGTGGTAGGCAAAGCCGGGAGTAAGGCAGCCTTTGGGGAGCCATAAAAGGTTGCACAGCTTTTGCACTTCCACAGAATTAAGTCATCAGTAAGAACTTCTTAATATGCGTGTAAGTAAAAGGAAATAAACTGCACAAATGTACTTCACGTAAATTAAATGGACAAATGCTTTCTTAAGCCCTGCTCTGGTTATCAGTCTGACCATCAGGACTTTGGCAGACACCTGTTACTTGACAGTGGACAAGCACTGGGAAATGCCAGGAAAGTGGGCTGACAAAACAAGCCATACTGAAACGTTCCAGCTGAATGTAATGGCAGATGCTGGATGTCACATGTAGAGAACCCACAGGTACTGCTCTTTTTTTCTTTTCTTTTCTTTTCTTTTCTTTTCTTTTCTTTTCTTTTCTTTTCTTTTCTTTTCTTTTCTTTTCTTTTCTTTTCTTTTCTTTTCTCTTTTCTTTTCTTTTCTTTTCTTTTCTTTTCTTTTCTTTTCTTTTCTTTTCTTTTCTTTTCTTTTCTTTTCTTTTCTTTTCTTTTCTTTTCTTTTCTTTTCTTTTCTTCTTTTCTTTTTTTTCCTCTCCTCTCCTCTCCTCTCCTCTCCTCTCCTCTCCTCTCCTCTCCTCTCCTCTCCTCTCCTCTCCTCTCCTCTCCTCTCCTCTCCTCTCCTCTCCTCTCCTCTCCTCTCCTCTCCTCTCCTTTCTCTTTTCTTTCCTCTCCTTTCTCTTTCCTCTCCTTTTTCTTTTCTTTTCTTTTCTTTTCTTTTCTTTTCTTTTCTTTTCTTTTCTTTTCTTTTCTTTTCTTTTCTTTTCTTTTCTTTTCTTTTCTTTTCTTTTCTTTTCTTTTCTTTTCTTTTCTTTTCTTTCCTTTCCTTTTCTTTCTTTTCTTTTCTTCTTTTCTTTTCTTTTTCTTTTTTTTCCTCTCCTCTCCTCTCCTCTCCTCTCCTCTCCTCTCCTCTCCTCTCCTCTCCTCTCCTCTCCTCTCCTCTCCTCTCCTCTCCTCTCCTCTCCTCTCCTCTCCTCTCCTCTCCTTTCTCTTTTCTTTCCTCTCCTTTTTCTTTCCTCTCCTTTCTCTTTCCTCTCCTTTTTCTTTTCTTTTCTTTTCTTTTCTTTTCTTTTCTTTTCTTTTCTTTCTTTTCTTTTCTTTTCTTTTCTTTTCTTTTCTTTTCTTTTCTTTTCTTTTCTTTTCTTTTCTTTTCTTTTCTTTTCTTTTCTTTTCTTTTCTTTTCTTTTCTTTTCTTTTCTTTTTTCTCTTCTCTTTTTTTTCCCTAGCAAACAAACAAGCAAGCAAGAAACTCACAAAAGCAACAAATCAGGAAGGTATCCTGTAAGGGCAATCTGACCTGTGCTTACGCTGATGTCTCTAAATTAATGGCAAGTACTCAGAAACAAGGCTGGAATGTACTTGTACATGGCATTTTGAAAACATCCGGATGCTCTATGGCAACAAGAAGCACCTGCGAGGCACTCCATCGCTTAGGACAGGATGCTGCTGCAGATGATTTGCTGCAGGAGCTGTGGGCTCAGGTGCTGCTGGGTTCTGTCAGAACATCATAGAGAGTATGTCTCATGCAGAGAGGACAGAGAGTGACAATAAAAATCCTTACACCTATGAAAGGAAGCGATTCAAGTCTGTGATACAGAGATGTAAGGAGAGATGCGGAGATGATAAAGTGGTTAGTGGTTCCCCTGCTTCTTTTGGCTTCTGAGCAAGAGTGCTGAGGGCTCAGTGTGCTTAATGATGTGCTCTACTCCCCCTGTCCGCCTCACTTTTAATTTCCTGTGGCAGCATACAGCACTAAAATGTCTCACAGACAATGGGTTGCTATGAGCTGTGAGCTGGAGATGGCTTGCATAGAGCACTATGAAATTATTAATGTTACGGGGAAAGCTTATCAGGAAGTATCTCCGCAAGATTAGGTGGCACTATGGATGGTGTCTATGGATCATAATTACCTGTACGGGTAATAATGGCATCTGTCATTTACTCATAATTCCTATTAAGATAAAATATTTATAAAGGCTGTTTCATGTTTCAAAACAAACGCTGACCATTATGGAGATGAGGGCTGGAGAGAAACTTCCTCATGGGTTTATTATCATGTAATTGTCCATAATGGTGGTTCTGCTTTCCACTAAGTCAGAGATCAGGGGGCAGAGCAGCTCTCAGTGGCTCTCTGCTGGTGCTGGAGCCAGGCAAGAAAGCACCTCCATTAGAAACCTGAAAATACTTATCCAGCAGAGATTAAAATCCAATGATGTCAGTGGGAGCGGTACATACAGATTACATTTATGGCCCCCTGGGTGTCTTTTCTCATTAAAAATGCAGAATTAAATGACAGTTTTGTGTTTGAGGTACACAGAGCACTGTGCATAGAAGAGAGTTGGTTAAGAAAGTTGAGTCAGACTTCATCACCCAGGGATGCCACAGTATTGCCTGATGACTGTAGTGTCCTCGGGCCGATGGATGAACGGTTCACCCACAAGTCACAAACTCACTGACCCATTCACTCGGATCCTTGGAGCAGCCCTGGTGCAGTTGTTGCTAATCCAAACACTGTGTGCCACGTTCTAGGCACAGTACTGCTGCACATACAGAAAGTCTCCTGCCACCTGTTCTCGGGCTGTAGGTCTGTCCTTTAGAAAAGGGCTCTGATACAATTAGAATAAATTTTACAAAGAATTTCTTCCCCTTTGGTCTCTTGTTAATGTTATTTTTTTAAAAAAATGCAAGTCGTATCTAAAATTCAATCTCTAGAAATCTTCACTGAATTTAATATTAAGGCATTAACACAGGGACACCGGATAGACAGACAAATACATTGCTATACTTACATATACATAGGCATTGTAATAGCATCTTTTCTGATTAATAACTGAGACATATAGGTTTGCAGGTATAAAGAAATGCAATCTTAAAACCTTTCTGAGTTGCACTGACCATTCTTATACATCGGACATAAAACCCTACCTGAAGCTAGGTAGAAAACGTTCGTTTTCTAAAGCAATAACAAAAATGTTTCGCGCTCTCCAAATTAACTGCCTGCATTATGGGGCCGATGATTGCGCTCTCCGCTTCCATCCCCACCGTGTCCCGCGCTGTGCCTGCGCTGCCAGTCCGTGCGCGAAGCGTTCGGAACGCACCCGCGGACCCAGAGCCGGCGGTGGGGGTGCGAAGGGCACGGGCGCGGTGCGCCGCGCCGGGAGGACCGAGGGCCGACAGCGGGGTTTTGGTGCGGGCAGCGCGCGGTGCCGCCGGTGTGCGGCTTTTTCATGCCGCAGGACGGCATCCATCCCCACGCTCGCGTTTCCCTGCGAAGGTGGACAGGCGGCTTCCCCCCTCCCTTTCCCTTCCCGGGAATTTCAGCGTTTCCCCTCTCCCGCGAGCCGCGGCCGTGGAGGAGGATGGAGGAGCGCGGTGGAAATGTCCGTCAGCGCCCGGCACGAGGGCGGCCAGGCGCCCGAGAAACCGCGCGTCCCCGCAGAACGGGCCGCAGCGGCCGCTGGGCGCCAGCAGTCACCTTCCGCTCGCCCCCTCGTCTTTCCCCTCTTCTCCTCTCCTTCCTCCTTTTCCGCCGCCTCCTACGCCGCGGGGGCGCCCGGGGGCAACGGGGGGAGACGGAGCTGCCCGGCGCTCCCGGCCGCTCGCCCCCCGCGTGCGACGGCGCGGGGGGGGGGTGCGTGGGAGCGGCGCTCCGCCATATTCCTGCCTCACCACGCCCGCGGAGCCGAACCATTGAAAAGCCGGGCGAGCCCGGCCCCTGCCGTCTCCTCTTCCTCTCCGCCGGCAGCTCTCCTCCCGCCCCCTCTCCCGTCTTCCCTGTCAGGGCCGAGCCGAGCCGCGGTAGCTCAACGGCAGCGGCTGTCCCCGCCAGAGGGGCGGGCGAGGAAGCTCCCCCGCCGGGCGCGGCCGAGGTCGCCGGGCTCCGGCTCCAGGGCGAGGGCAGCGGCCGGGCGATGCCCGCGCGGAAGCTCGGCGGGCGCTAGCGCTCGGCGGCGGGCGGGGTGGTGGGCGCTGCGGGCTGCGGGCGCCGGGGGCGGCGGCCGCCGGGGAGTTCGGGGCTCGGCCGGGGAGCGCCGCTGCCGCCGTGGTGGAGGCGTCCGCGCCGGTCGGTGCACGACTGAGAGAAGAGGAGGTGTTGGGAGCGGCGGGGATCCGAGCCGCGCTGCCTCTTTCCTCGCCCGCGTGCGGCATCGAGGCGATCCCCGCGTCTGCCCTGCGGTGCGCGGTGCGGGCTCCGGCCGGTGCGGGCGTGCGAGCGAGTGAGTGCGTGCGATTTTAGGGGGTGGGGGCTGTGTGTGAACCAGTTAGGAAGAATGACTCTGGAGTCCATCATGGCGTGCTGCCTGAGCGAGGAAGCCAAGGAAGCCCGGCGGATCAACGACGAGATCGAGCGGCAGCTGCGCCGCGACAAGCGGGACGCGCGCCGGGAGCTGAAGCTGCTGCTGCTGGGTGAGTGCGGCTCGGCGCCGGCAGGCCTGGCTCTGCGCGGCGCGGCGCGGGCCGTTCCCGGCTGCGTCCGGGCAGCCCGCCGGGGTCTCCCCGCTGTCGGGCCTGGGGCGGCGGCGGGGCCGGCCCGGCTCGCCCGGGCTCTCGGCCCCTCGGCCGCGGCCCTGCCGGAGAGCCCCGGCCCTGCCCTCGCCGCCGCGGGGCGTGGGTGCCCGCCGCGGTAGGCTCGGTGCGGGAGGGAAGCGGCCTCCAACATGGAGCTGAGAGCGAGGGACGGGAGGGGCGGGCGTCGGGGCGATGGGGGGCTCGGGGGGAGCTGCACTGCGCGGCGCCGGGAACGGGCGTCCGTTCCGCGGCTCGCTTGGCGCATTTTTCTTTGTTGTGATTTGTATTTAGTGAGGTAAACCGGGATAAGGGGTTGTGCTGGGGCTGTAGAGCGACGTTACAAACGGAAAAGAAACCACGAAGGCCAGCGTGCGGGCAAGGAGCTGAGAGCAACCTGAGGCGTGCCGAGGATGACAGGATCCTGTAGTACTTTTGGAGCCCACCCACCCGCCAGGAAAGAAAATCCTCGGCGCTGTATGTCTCTCATTAGAACGGTAGCTGTTGTTTTGGAGCTCCAAGTATGCAGCTGCGATTCTTATCTAGTAGGAATTTGGCTTCTGTTAAAATGAGCCTTTTAAATGAAAATGCGTTTATCCGCATCCTGCGCGGTGGCTGTGCAGTCGCTGCCCGGGGCTCACGATGTGCCCTCACCAGTGCCACGAGTTCTGGGGGAGGGCTGCTCCCGTGGCCTGTACGGGGCAGGGAGCAGGACAGAGAGGTTAGGCGGTGCTTCCCTGTGCAAGTGCCGTTTGCTGCTCTGTGAGATTCACTGTGTCCTCTGACACAGGGGAAGGTTTGGGGCTCCTCAAACTGAAACGGACAGTGGTGGAGGTGGGTATGACTGGCGCTCACAGGCCAGTTTCTTTCTGGCCTGGTTCTGCCGGGTGACTGTTGTGGCTATTTGGAAATTCACAGTAAGAATGAACCAGACTAGATACCATCCATACAGTTGGACAAATGTGAGCTTAAGTATAATTACAGAGTGATGTATGTTCACTTCAGTGGAGACAGCTGGCATACCAGCCTTGTAAACTCAGGTCCAAACTTATTAAGTATTTCCATGTTTTTGTTGCAGTTTTCTCCCAAGCGTTCAAAACCGCAAAACGTACATTGAGTGACACCTACAAACTGCCCGGAGGGCCCACTCACTCAGTGCCACAGGCTATCTGCTGACCAAGGGCAGACAAGAAGCTCCCTGGGCAGTGGTGGCTTACTGGGCTGCTTGCAGGAATGCATTCTGCCGGTGTTGGTCTGTTGTAGAACCACAGAATGGCTTAGGTTGGAAGGGACCTTAAAGCCCATCCAGTTCCAACTCTCTGATGTGGGCAGGGCTGCCACCCACCAGCTCAGGCTGCCCAGCTCCCATCCAGCCTGGTCTTGGATGCCTCCAGGGATCGGGCAGCCACAGCCTCTCAGGGCAGCCTCTGCCAGTGCCTTGCCACATCTAATCTAAGTCTCCCCTTTTTTTAGTTTAAAGCCGTTCCCTTTTGTCCTGTCATTATCTGCCTGTGCAGAAAGTTGGCCTCCCTCCTGTTTATAAGCTCCCTTCAAGTACCGGAAGGCTGCAAGCCTTCTCCAGGCTGAACAAGCCCAGCTCCCTCAGCCTTTCTTTGTAGAAGGGGTGGTGTAAGCCAGGTGTTCTGTTGTGCTGGGGGAGATGTAAGCAAGAAGTGCTAGAGACCAGGAGGGCTGGGTTCAGTGTCCCGTTAGGCAGCATTGGCTGGCTGTCTTTGGGTAACAAAACTGGAACAGATATTGTTACTGTGTGCACATTTTTGTTTTTTTTTTGTATGTCACGCTGTTGTGTTGGGCTGGAAGTGTGTGCCTCTTCAGCTGTGTGGATTAACACTTAATGATCTCATCTTGTGAAATGTAGATAGTGGTGAACCACCGTTGAAGTCGTGGCATTGGGTAGAGGTTCAAGCTTCAATTTATAAACAAATTTTGAGGAGAAGTTTTCTGAATAGTGGTTTATTTTAGGTGCATGACAGGACTCTTTCTAGTCACTCTCACCGCTTCCCCAGCATCAGCAGTGCCTGGTTGGTGAGGATGTGGTGTTTGTGTGAGTTGTTCATAGGAGAGTGAGAGAGACAGACATTTTAAAAGTAGAAAATATTTATTAAAAACGGTGAGACCGGTAACATGACAGTCTGAAATTAGTTAAAGTTCTGTAATGAGACAATAGAGCTCTTGATAATTTAAAAATAAAAGATACCTTTCCCCCTCAAAACCAAAAAGAGTAGCATGCTAATATTGCTTAGTTTTGTTAAACATAAGCAAACTCTTATTTTTCCCAAACGTTCCGATGTCTGGGTCCCTCTGTGTGGTGTGGGACTGAGAAGCCTAAATGGGTTAAAGGCTTTTGAAAATGAGACTGCGGTGTATCCCCTGGCTCGAAGGAGAGAGCTAGCCCAGCTTACACTGAGCCGCGCTAATTGGCCACGCATGTTCTTCTTCACTTGCAACAAGCCTGTGCTAAAGCTATTAACCTGAAAGGCTTTAAGGCACAGATAAGCAAATCTGTGCTGGATTTTTACTTCCACGGTTGAAAATCAGATGTACGTACAATGTGAGGGAAAAAAAGATAGCATTTTTGGATCAGAAGAAAAGTTTTGGGTTTTCTGGTGTTCCTCACACATTCTGCCCACTGACCCCTCCACCCCACCCCACCCCATGCCGTTTGCATTGCAGTGCTTCCCTGCAAAGTGAATTAGTTTTTTCCTTTCTCTCCTGGTTGTGCAAGTTAGCATTTCTGAGTGACATGCACATACTGTGCCAAGTGCACCCTGTGTGTGTATTAATAATGATATCTTTTTTCTTTTCGTAGGGTCAGAGTTCAGTACGCTAAGTAATTTCTGGAACACTTTTACTGCATGCTAAGATTATTCCTAAGTGTTAGTTTAAAAATAAACCTCCTCTGCAATCAAACATTAAAATACCACATCTAGATGCTTTACTGTACATCTTTGCTTCATTTTTGGGACAGGTAGGAACAGGAAAAAAGTGTTGAGTTTTTTTTGTTAGGTTTTTACTGTTGTAATTCTAAAGAGCCAGAACTTTAAAACATGCACTGAAGAATGTTACAACAGCATCATAGTAGTTCTGCTAACGGAACTTGGCTGTAATATTTAAGGCACTTTGGAACAAAATCAGTCTTCCACTGAATTTGGTTTTAATCCCATGTATTTTCCAGATTCTTCTGGATTTCATTACTGCTGTACACTTTGTACAACAGTATGATTGTTCTCCAGAGCTTTAAGTTGTTAATATCCATCCATTGTTTGCTGCTAGCTGTAAAAACACATTACTTTTATAGCTGGGAAGAAACGAGGTGTTTTAATGCATTGTATTGGTATATGCCAGACAAGATGTAGAGCATTCTTCATGTTTGTGTTGTAAGTGTGCATTTATGTACTTAAGCATATGTAAGTTCCATGTTTTCTATGTATCATTTTGACTGTCATCCGTGGAAATTTTGCTGGGTCTCAGAATGCAGCACCCGAGGCTAAATGATGGATTGTAGCTGTAAGCTTTCAGTTCTGGATATCCCTGACTGTATGCTGCATTTGTTTACGCTACATGCTGTTTTCTCAGAGCATTTTCTCTAAATGTCTAAAAAAATAATTCAGCACTACCATATTAGTTATTAGTTGGCTATCCAGAAACCTTGTCCAAGTGAAGTGTTGGAGGGGCTGACAGCATATCTACTATTTAATGTCCTATTTGCTGGCAGTGTCAGGTGTAAAACACGTTTTTAAGAGGTGATTGTCCCTTCTGTCCAAGATAACAGAGGTGCAGTGCAGAGAGCTGCCTGACATTCGTTGGTTGTGTGTTGGAAAGGAAGCAGGTAGAAGATAAGCTATGTGCGTTAGCGTGGATGGCAGCTGGTCTGATGTGGAAAGGAGCTTCTGGGCACCTGGTGAACATCCAGCAAGCATGCAGGATATATATGTATTTGCTTTCTTAGACCTCTGTCAGCTGAATTAAAGAATCGTGTGCAACTCAGTGAATTAGCAAGGGCTTCAACTTTCTTCAGATAACTCTAGGAGGAAGTGAGCCCATTAAGTCAACAATGAAGCACGCTGGTCTTATATAATCTTTTCCTCAGCTGGAGAAACAAGCAAGCTTCCTTATTTTTACTGTAGCTGAGCTGCTCTGGGTGGTTTAATCGAGCAGGACAGGGTGGCAGTTTCTTAACAGACGTTGCAGTAAATCTCTGCTGGTGCATATATACTCAGATGTGTGTTTTGAAGTATGTGAAAATGAGAATTCTGTGAAGCCACACATAAATGAATTTCCTGTTTACATTATATACATCGACTAAATCTTAGAGGTCTGGCCACATTGTTTGACACGTTCTTTTTCCCTTTTTTCCTGAACATTTGTTGCAGATACTAAGCTGTTCAGAAACAGATTTCTGCTATGTAAAAATATGACTAGCCAACCAGAGCAAGATAATCACGTAATAGAAATGTGAATATTTAATAGACATACGTTATGTGGCTGTTGATGTAAACTTTCTTACCATTGAGCTTGAAGACATAAATCTCAGACAGCAGTTTTCCAGTCACATTCATTCAAAATTCTTTGGAGAAAAAGGTCAGTGAATACACACAAGTGTAATTTGAGGTATTATTTTTTAAACCCCTGAAGTAATCAAAGACTTTCTGTTGTATCTGTTTCAGTGCTTTGCTCTTTAGAAGAGCAGTATACAATAGAGAGGCTCAAGTACACCTTGAATATGTCAAATTATGCCTTCCTGTCGTGAAGATATCAACTGTGTTTGAGAAAATGACACAAATGTATTCATTCTTTGTATTTTTGGTAGGCTGTTTTGCAGCTGCTTATCTCAGTATCTTCAACAGCAGAACTGGAAAGACAATAAACTGTGAGGTAGGTTCACACATCTGCTATTTATTAGCAATGTGTTCTACTTGTGGAGCTATTAACCTAGAATGCTGTATGTTAAGAATCAGTCAGGCAATGAGCTGAGGTCAGTTTCAGGAGTGTGCCTGTGACCAAGCATTCTGGAGAACTTTGGAGTCTCCTTTACAGTCCTGCCTTGTGTTTGGCTTCATCTTTCCCTGCTACAGTCTGGAATCCTTGTGCAGGTATGCAGTATACCCTGTTTACAGATGGGAGTCAAGTGATAACACACGTTTCACTCCTGTGCACAAAGGAAACAGGCACTAATATTGGGTAGTACATTCTGATTGACTACTTTTCATGCTCTGTTAAATTATTAAAAAAAAAAAAAAAAAAAAAGCTAGAACTGTAACCTGATTTGGCTACCTTGTATGTAATGGTCCATCCTCCCACTCGCACTGCACACTTCGAAATTAGTTTGATTAGATACCATAGTACACATTTACAATAGTAAAGTGAGCAAATACTGTATGTACACATGCTGACATGTTGTAACTGAATTGATAAGTATCTCTATTCAGTGTACCTTCTAATGTTATTATCCTGGATGCAAAACACCTTGATGTATTTTATGATATATAGTTGTGTATGCCTGTATATAAATATCATTTTTAATGTACAGGCATATGTACATATATATAAAAGACATAATCCGTTTTTATTTGTATCTGTTGTAGAGAGATAATTTGTTTGCAGTGCTTTAAAAGGATTTTTTTTGTTGCTGCTTTTGCTTTATTTTAGAAGTGATCTACACCCACTGAAGCACATAAGAACTAACTTAGGATTTCAATCGTCAGTGAATTTTATTCATAAGTCAGAGAGCCAAGGGACTCCAAATTTTTCTCTCACATTAAAGAACTACATGGAATTAGTGCAGGAGGGGAAAGCATGTGCTGAGCAGAGAATCTCTGGAGAAAGTACATTTGGGTGTATGCTGCAATGTTAAAAAGTTATAATTCTGCTTTTTAGCTTCTTCACATTATTTTGGTGTTGTATAATGCCAATGCAGATTTTGTAAGGGAAAGTATTTCTTTTGAAATACTATGACAATCTGCAAAATTAATCCCAGGAAGGTGTAAAATAACTTGGTACAATGGATGTGATTAATGATTATTAGCTTTGTTGCAGTAACAGAGAACTGTAAACACTGAACATTTTATTATCATTATTTTTTTCTGTGCTGAATGGTGTAACACTCAGGAAAAATCTGTTTTTGCTATGTATGAACAGCTCTTACGGGTACAATTATGGAAGTATTTTAGCATTCGCTTCTTATTTGGTCTAATTACAAAATGTCTGACTGGCACGAACCACGAGCAGAAAAGCAGTATAAAACAGAGGGGGATCCTGAACATAGGAAACACTAGCAGGCCCTGTATGCAGTGTTTCTGGCATCAGAGTTGGAAGCATGAAGCAGGCTGTAAATATGGCTAAACCCTTCTGAAGAAACTAGATGCATTAATGCCAGAATACACAAATCTAAGAGATACCATGGTTTTAGTAGTTTGAAAGTTACTTAGGGAGTTCCAGGAAGAGCCAAAATGTTTTTTGATCGAAATTGAAGATTAAATCTTGAGTGTTCTGGTTGCAAATTGTACCCCCAATAAGTAATGTTAATACAGAGACTGAACTGAAGAGTAATTGTCTGAAGATGTTGTCTTTTGTGGGCTTGTGGAGGTCAAATTGCATGGAATACTCAAACTGTTTAATTTGTGTGCTATGCTTAGTGTTCAGAGCTGGGTCTGGACTGCAGAGTTTTATCACAGAGCCCTCGTGTACATGCAGTTGCCAGCAGAGAAGTGCTGTTACTTTCTGCGTTTGAGAGGGTGGTGTGTGGCTGTGCCAGAGGCAGAAATGAAACGCATCAAACAAAGCTGCTGCCTTTCAGTCAATCCACAGTGGTGGTTTGCCTCATCCTTCCCTGAAGGGAACGTGATGTGTAGTATGCATATAGCTTGAGGAAACCAGCAGGACACCAGAAAGTTTCTGAAAAATTGAACCTCCTTGTGAGGAAGGTGAAAAAGATAGCAGAGGAAATATCACTGCTGCCTTTGTGCAGCTGAGCTGTGGCAATGGTGTTTGTAAGATAGGTTAACCTGCCCTGCACTTGGGAGAAGTGGTTAGGATTGGGTCTGAACAGTTTTGTCTAGTGCTTAGGGCTGGGCCTGATTTCATCTTGGAACAAACAGATGGGGTAAATATTCACCCAAAGAACCATCCTCATTGATTATGTATGCCTATTGTTTTATATTTTGGAAAATGGGGTGGTGGCTCTTTTCAAAATACTTCAGGATTCAATTCCTTCTATCAAAAATACATTGACAGGGGATTTGTTTATAGTGAAAAGAACAGTTAGCATTTGAAATATATTTTATTTACCTTTTTAATTCTGAAATCTTCTACAAGAAATCAGTGCAGTTAGATCCTTAACTTCTAAAGTTAACTGAAAGTAGAGCTCTAATTGCCATCAAATGTGCATCAGAAGGGGTTTTTTTCCTGGATGTGCTTACCTGTCTCCAGGTTAACTATTCTGTAGGCATTTGGTATGGTTGGACATGATAGATACCCAACCAATTTCAGATTATTTCAGTGAACAAGAGTCAAGAGCTTATTTTAGTTATGATACAGCCATGAAATCAAGAAAATCATAGAATCGTAGAATCACAGGGTTGGAAAGGACCTACAAGATTATCTAATCCAACCGTCCTCCCATTACCATTTTGGACTTAATAGTACTTAAATTTATGGCACAGAAAACTCATTACTGCCCTGTCGTATTTGTATCTATCCCACTACCTGATCTGGTTGCTCAGTGGCCTCTGGTGTACTGCCTCATGGTTCTTCTCCAGTTTTGTGCTCCAGCAGCTCCAGATTCAAAAGTAACAAGATAATCTTTGGCAAAAGTCCTTATACCAAATGAGCACATTTATGTAAGTTAAGGTAACTCACGTTTCTTTCCTTGTTCTATAAACCTGTCACTGGAGATTTTTTAACTCTTAGGTTTTCCATTAATGATAACGTTAATTATCTTGGTTAGGTCAGAGAATCTTCTAAAAGAAGGCCTAGGACTATTCTAGCCCATGCCTCTGGTTAAATGAGGGTAATCTGGAAATTCAAACAGTGTTTCTGTAGCAGCAACTGTTAACTTCGATGGACAGAAAAACTAAAATGTATATAAATAGGAAATGATGCCATAATTTCTTGTGATTCTGGGGAATTGATGGGCTTAAGAAACTTAGGATAAAGTATGAACTTTTTTATTACTGTGATACTGGATTTACTAAGATGAAGTGTACTACTTGTGTTTTAGCAAGACCAGAGCAGTAATAGTAGTGGAAATTAGATACTGAAAATGAAAGGAATTGTTTGTGTACCTTTAACACATCCTTATACTGCCATCCATGTATGTGGCCAATTTGATTTTTCCCATTTTGGTAAATGTCACTTAGATGGCATTGGAATCAGCATGTGGTTGATAGCGAAGACATTTTGAAAGTGTTCAAAAAAAACAGTTTCAGAAAAAATTATTTTTCAAAACCACTTTTGATGCAGGTGCAATTGGACTCAGTCTTTTAGGAGAGGAAAATAATGTGGATTTATACAGTACTTTTTACTTCTGCCTATCTTGTTTTGTGTGTAAAAAAGGAAATAATAGTATCCTGGAAACTGAGATACTCTAGTTGTGCTGTTGAAAAAGACCCATAAGCAAAACAAATGGTTCTACAGGAGTCTTTAAATAGCTTTGCTTAATTTTTCTTTTTCTCCTTTTTCTTCCATGCTTGTGTGTTAACAGATTGAGACACTTTAGAGAATTTTCAGACAGGCTGACAGCATTCTTGCTGTTTTGATCTCTCCTGTCCCGAGGCTGCTGTTTTTGTTTTTGTTTTTGTTTTTTTTTTTGGCACCTGGTCGTCATTAAAGAAGAAGAGATCTCCTAATGCAGGCCACCAGATAGCTGTCAGACTGACTTGAGCTCTGCAGACCTGGCCCGTTGCTGAGAGAGATCAAAGTTCCTTTATCTTACTGCTATTCTGTGTATCCTCCAAGTGGGACACATGAATGAACTCTCATGGAGTTCCCATATGGGAAATTGCAAGTGTTGGACTTAATGCCAAAAGAATTTCATATAAATCCCCCATGAGAAGCGCTTTTGATATATAAAATATGCATTTTTTTAATAATCCTTTGGGATGGGGAGACATCTTTGGCAGACCCAAAAAACTCAGGTTGTAATTTATGTTTTAGTATGTTTAGTATGTTTTAGTAATAATGAATATCCTGAAATTAAACTTTTTATACTTCTTTGGCACCCGTTTTCTGGATAGAATAGTATTTTTTTCCCCTCTGAAACTGCATCTAAACATACTATTTTTCTTAGTGAGAATGTAGAAAAGAAACTGAGATTTTTGAGTTTTGTGCTTTTTCCTTTTGCTTTATTTATCTCAAAGTTGAAATGATAAGCTGAGAGAGATAATAAACATTTATTCTAATCTTTGAAAAGATGCATTTCACTTAAATGAGTGTTTCTCTTCACTTAGCTGATTTCATTAAAAGGCGGAGTGAGCAATGGAAGTAAATTTGTTTTTATCAAAATTTATAATAGAGTGTTTCCAGAAAATTAGACTGAGATTCACTGGAATTACTGAATTTGTGTATTGACTTATAGTTAGGCATGTTTGATCTAGTTTTGATGTTAATATCAGTAATGTTTTACTCTGAAAGATGTTTTGGTTTGTGATTGTCTTCATCTTGGCTGGTAATACGATCTGTGCTCATTGGAATCTAGAAACATTCTTTGTCCAGAGTAATTTCTGTTCTCCTGAGGTTTATTTGCTTAATTCCATTTATTCTTGCTTCTTATCTGTGAGACAAGATAATAATGAATTCTGAGTTTTGTTCTGTATTGAGTTGTACTACAGTGTAACGCACTACTATTAATTATTAAATTTAGCTAAGGTTAAGAACTAAACTTAGGACTATCTGTGAGGATTCTAGCCTTTGAACTGAAGCCAGATAAACACTGTGTACAGAATTTGCTAATAGCTTAATTGTGGCTGTTCTCCCCATGACAAATGCAAACCTCTGACATTTAACAGGAGATTTAATGTGTATGCCATAAAGTTGTTTCTCTTAAAGAAACTTCTGACACAGGCATTCCCTGGATGATGATGTACTTAGGCTTGTGGTTTGCTGAAAATTTACTACTATGTTAGTTTTGCTAGTGCAGTTTTCAGCTGGATGTTCTTGGGAAAATACGTGTGCTGAATCTTTTGATTTGTGGACTTCCTTTGTGTACAGTTTCATGTAATAATGTCAGGAGTATAGTGTTAAGCTTTTGTATGCAATATTTTTTTTTTTGTCTGGGGGGGGGGGGGGGGGTTTCCATTAGTGTAAAACCAGAAAAACAGACATGAACTCTTTGTTTTTTAAAGAGGGAAAATGTGGTGTGTGTGTGTGGTTTTTTTTTTTTTCCTCCTGACATGTACGCTAGTACAATATATGTGAGTTATCAAGCTGAAGGCTGTATTCTTATGTTTGAATAGCCTAAAGAAGAAGAAGGGGAACATCATGGCTATATTTTTGTAATGCATTTGCTTTCTACTTCAGTTGTTTCTATCTCCAAGGAATGTCGATATTTTCTGGAATAATCCATAGCTGGAGAAATGGGTCATCACCTTTCAGGCTTGTGTGTTTTATTTGTCTTGTTTGCATGATACCAAGCTACATGGAATGCACTAATACCTTCCTGTTCCTTTACAGGGTTTTTGTATGTGCAAAGAGAGCCAGAACTCTGGGGAGTGGTTAGAAATACAGCTATAAGCAAGATGTTTGTTTTCATTGACTTAGTATAACTGATTTCTGTTTTCTTAAACAATGTTTCAACCTACCAATCTAGACTGTAGTTTACATATAATATTGTATTTTGTGTGGCTTTTAGATTCGCCTATGTGCTTGTGTTTTCCTTTGAATGATTGGTTTGTTTTGGGGAGGTAGTGGTATTTTTTGTTTTACTTTTTGAGCCAAAGTATAAATCTGTTCCACAAAAAATTAGCATCAGTTAACCTATTTATTTATTGTGGAATATATTGTCTCACTGTAAGTAAAACATTAAAAAACAAAAAAAGCCACCAAAGAAATCATGGTATAAACTCTTAATTTTCTTGAACCTTAAACTTACTAACAACCTTAAGAACAAAAGGAAGATGTTTTAAAAACAAACAAACAAAAAAACTGAAAAGATAAGCACACAAAAAAAGCCCTGTTCTTAGCTTGGCTGCAGCTCTGGTATATTAACGCTTAATCTGAACTGTAATTGTAGATTGGGTTTCCTAGTTCTTTAGTCCTTAAGATCTCTTGACTCCTCTTTAGCTCTTCAGCATCAAGAATTGAAAACTTGTATGCTTGCTTTTTTCTTTCTTTTTTTTTTTGTACAAATACAGAACTAAAATTTCTTTTCTGTTAGTTGAGATACTGCTGAGATGTGTCTGAAGAATACAATGGCCTTCCTAGCCACTACATTAAAGCAGTTATTTTTGGGTGATAGTCTACCATAATAGAAAAATTCTTCAAAATAATTACTTTTCAGGGTTGATTCAGTTGTCAGTTGACAACCTTGCATGTAACAGTATTCAAGATGCCTGTGTCTTTGCCTGTTCCTCATTTACGGGTTAAGTTAATTACATGTCTGCATCATAACCTTTCCTTAATTTACCAATCCCCTGCTGCTATGTCACATAGTTTTTGTTGATTTCATTCTATTTCACAGTTTAAAATCTTTCTTGTACTGATCTAGTATTGCTGAGATCCTGCTTATAAGAGAGCTGTCAAAGAACTTTTGTGTGCATAATTTAATACTTACTGTTTAAACAACTCTAATTCATTTAATGCATGCTGTGTTCAGTTGTTATATGACACCAAGTTACTTAGCAGATACTTAGTTCCTCTACTTTGTACTCCAAACTGTTGGAGCTGTTGTAGCCACATAGCAGCTTCTTGGTATGCAGTCTCTCCTGATCCCCCCCTTCATTTATTTTTATTTTTTTTCTTCAGTGATGTTTCAAAAATTACAAGGTAGGATGACTTCCTAGATACTTCTGAGATATCTGAGGTATCTAGACCTGCTGAGTAATGTTCTAACATGACTGAGTCCTCTGCCGTATTTGTGTTCAGTGGGTGCAGTGGAGATGCTTTCATTAACATTGTAATGTTGTGGTGTTTTCCTAAAGCAGAAGCAAATATTTGCTAATGATGCATAGATTTTCCTCTGCTCATACTAAGTGTTGTATTATAATTTAGTGAGGAATCAGTGCTGTTTTAAGTTCTTTGTGATATAAAAATATGGGGTCTCATGTGGAACATTAGTGTTCTTAATTTACTTTTTCTCCTGGAAGTTTTTGAAATTTCCTGAGTTCTTGGCTTACTTATTCCAATTTTCTATTTTTACCTCCTCTCCTATCAAGACTGCTTTCATTATTTTTTTCTTGTTCTGTGGAATTTGGGCTGTCTGGTTATTCAATAAAATGTTCTGAAATGACTTTCAGTTGCATTTTATGTCTAAATCCAGCTTTCACTTGTAATTCTGTTGGTTTTCCCTGAAGCAGCTCTTCTGAAAAAACATGCCTGTCACATACCAACGCTACTGGTTTTGGATTTCTTTTGTTTACATAACATAATGGAATTGAGTAGTGATCATGGGCTCTAAGCGCTACTCTTAATTGTTGCTGATGCCACAGCTTCTGTTTCTTGAGAAGTATTTCTGTGTTGCTTTTCTCTTCTAGGAAAGTGTAACTTTTGAACTTCTAAATACCAAAGTTATTTGCCTGAGAACTTTACTATCACTTAAGCGCTTACAGGAGATAATGCCACATTCACTTTTCATTGAAGTTAATTTTTTAAGGACACTGTTTTTGTCACACCTTCTAGCCATCAGCTATGGCAGTAGCATTTGTGTCAGTTCTGCTCAGTATTAAAGATCACTGACAGAAAGCCAAATTTGAAATATGTAAGAAAGCTCTTCATTGGAGTTTCACTCATGTATATATTTGCTTGGATCATATCTCTCCTTTCTAATCTACATCCATACGTTAGCAGTTCTTTGAGTTCTCTGAGTTTATTGCTTAGATATAAGAACATTTGTACAAATAGTAAACTTTTTTCTCTTCTGACCTTCAACATTTATTCTGATTAAAAAGTGTATGTCTCTTAAGTTGTTACTTTCAGTAGTTCTGTGATATTCAGGCTTCTTTTTGGAATTTTTCCCTCCTATTCTTAAAATGGAGAAAACTAAATTCTGCAGTTTTATCTTCCATAGTAATCCCATGATTAGTCCCAGATCTCCTCTAGGTTATTTCTTTTTAGTATAAAATAGAAAATGTTCAAATTTGGTGCCGGGGAATTAAATAAGGGTTTTTTAGGTGTTTACAGTTTGCAAGATACACATCAATTTGTTTCATGGCAAATATGAAGTGTCATCAGTGGCTACTCAGTGGTGACTCAGCAAATGTTCAATTTCAGTATCATCATCTGTGTTACGTACAGCAGAGCATGTCCCTTGCACTACTCACACTCAATCTGTCGCAGATGCCTTTGCCTACACACTAGGGGTACCTGCAGGCTTCTCCTTTGTACTGCTTTTGGCTCATCCACCTCAATCATTATAGGATTACATGCCAGCTTCTTTGTGTGAGGGGCAGCATTTGGTTAATGCTTGGCAGCAGCTGCTTAGCATTACTGTAAAATTTGTGAACAGCTTCGGCTTGCACCTTGAGACAGACTGACTGTAGAACTCTGTTATAAGAGTTCTGCATCTTCTGTAAAGGGACGGTGCCTCCTAGGAGCCTCCTTCAGAGCTGCATGATTATTGTTATCCTTATGGCAATATATGAATGTGCCAGGACTTAGCTGCAGTTGGAAAGCTGGGATGTTTATGAGATACCTTCTCTCACTTATCACAGTCTTAACTTCAGCCTTTAATGGAGAAAACTTAATCTCATTGAGAAGAGAATTTGAAGCTGATGGGGCTGGAACTTGTGAGAGTAAGTTCTCTTGTGTGCCTGTAGAGACCAGCAGATTTTGCAGAGTTTTCCAACATAGGCTAACACAGCTGGAGCACGGTTGGAACTTAGCTCTTCTTCCCCAGAGCTGACTCGTATGTAGCTTGAGTTCCTCTACCCCTGGAAAAAATGTTTTCTTCATCTAGTGAAACTCTTAGGCCTCTGCTCATTCTGCCACGTGGATTTAAGATTAAGATTAAGTTTAAGATTAGGCTTTCTGTTACAAGAGAAGCATGGACACCCTGGAGAGAGTCCAGCAAAAGGTTACTTAGATAATGAAAGGATTGGAATGTCTGTGCTTTGAGGAGGGCCTGAGAGAGCCGGGGCTGCTCAGCCTGAAGAAGAGGAGGCTCAGGGGAGATCTCATCAAGCCTATAAATACCATCCTGAAGGGAGGATGCAAATAAGACAGAGCCATTCTCTTTTCAGTAGTACCCAGTGACAGGAAAAAAGGCCATGAGCACAAACTGGAATTAGGATTCTATCTGAATGCCAGGCAGCACTTCTTTACTGCCTGTGTGTTGTGGAGCACTGGCACAAGTTACCTGGAGGCTGTGTGGTTTGTCTCTTCCTTTGGAGATTTTCAAAGACCACCTGGATGTGGGCCTGGGCACCTTGCTCTGGGTGGCCTTGCTAGAGCAGGGGTTGGGCAGAATGAGCTCTGCAGACACCTGCCATCCTCAACAATTCTCTGATTCTGTGAAGTATGGTGAGTATGCTGCAGATATATACCAGAGGATTAGACCTCAGCAGAGGGTAGACCTCCTTTATCTGTTGAGTAGTAATCTCATCAGCTATATGCCATTATTTTGTAAATGTGGGGGCTGTGGTTGTGCTTGTGTTTTTTTTTTTTTCTTAATAACCTGGTGTATTTGTGGATTTTTATTTTGTTTTATTTTTAAGTTGTCTTTTGGGCCCCCAGCATGTAGGATTTCTTTGCATCTTAGTATGAAAAAGCAAATGATGTTTCCCAAGCTTTCCTTAGCTGATTCAAATAATGGTAGTTATTAATGGAATCACTAATTTGAGACTTTACTGTTTTCTTGAGTTTCTTTGTGCAGATTAATAAACAAAAGGAGGGGCACTTAAATGATGGGCTGTCTTTGTCCTTTCCCAGTAGTCTGCTTCAAATGTATTGTGTCTTAGAGTTTTTGTTATGCGCTCTTCCAGCAGGCAGGTATGATGAGTTTGTTAGTTTTCTGGTATATGGTGCTCTGCAATGAATTGCACAACAATATCCAGATTTCCTCCACAGAGAAGACCGTAGTGAGGAATTCTAGAAAGGAATGTTTAAATTTAGATTTGAAGCTGTAAATGAAAATTCTCCCCTTCTTTCCATTTTCCCTTCCCACTCAAGACTTTAACAGTATTTTCTGGATGCCATAGATCAGGGCCATTCTCTCTCTTTTCTGGAAGTGAGTAAGTCTATAGGAAGGCTACTCAAAACCAATGGAAATGCTTAATTGTTATCCCTACCATTTTCTCTCAGGAACAGACGGGGAAGATGATCTTCCCCTCAAGTCTTCTTGAAGCAGAACACATCCTTGACCTTGGTAATGAAAATTCAGAAGTTTAATTCATTCACTATAATTTTTTTTTTTTTTTTTTTTTACTTCAGACAGCCCTTTAAGTTTGTCAGGAAGCAAGGCTGTTTGTTTTTGTAATACTGAAGACTATTTCAATTCTGTATTTGACATAAATATTACTTAAGAATATTTTCTCTTAAGGTAACAGTTGCCCTGTAGTGGTAAGTGTCATAGGTTTTATTTTCTTCCCAGTAATCTCATTGTAATTATAGTTCTAAGAGTTATGTTTCAGCAAAGTGCTGGAAATGACACCAGGCTTTGTTCCTGGATCAGTTAATAATTCATACTCACCATCATTTCTCAAACAAAATGATGATTTGGGCTGATCTAGATTTTGAGTTCTGTTTTTTGTTTGTTTCACCTGCTATATAGTGCTTTAGATGCTGTAAATTATCAGGGAATGACTGCATCTCACCACCTCTGCTTTCTGTAATCCACTTAATTATTACAGCTTGGATTCTGTGGGATGATTGAAGCACTGGAACAGATTGCCCAGGGAGGTGGTGGATGCCCCACTGGAGGCACTGAAGCTCAGGATGGACAAGGCTTTGAGCACCCTGATCTAGCTGTCGGTGTCCATGTTCATGGCAGGGATGGATGGCCTTTAAGGGTCCCTTCCAACTCAATTCTGTTATTCAACTTCAACTAAAGGCAAACTCCTTTGTGCATAGAAGACTTTGTGGATCGTTGTCTTCACGCAAGATCTTTTCTGTTTGAAAGAGTGTCATACTGAATCTCTGTTTTCAAGTTGCAGTGGAGAGAGGCATGATATGTTGCTCTGATAGATTACGCTGTTCCCCTTCTAACCCATCATCCAATCTATTGGCTGAGAGAGCAAAGAGGCAGAAGTACCAAAGCTACCAAAGACACAGATTTTAGTAGTTGCTACACTGGAAATGCTTGCCTAGGCACAGTAGGATTTTCAAATCTTACTCAAGACTCTGTTAAATGTCTGAACTTAACTTCACATTTAAGTATCTTGGGAACATC
Organism: Phasianus colchicus; assembly: GCF_987193195.1. Lineage (NCBI taxonomy): Eukaryota > Metazoa > Chordata > Aves > Galliformes > Phasianidae > Phasianus > Phasianus colchicus. The sequence goes on from NC_143476.1 coordinate 54,053,457, forward strand.
TTCTTATAGTTCTATAAAAAATCATTATTTATGGAAGTTCCCTTTCATTCTTTTCTACTGAGTACAGTGATGTACAAATATTTTTTTGGTGGCACCAGTAGTTGATTTGTTCTGAAAAACCTTAATGTGAGCGGTTTACAAAGATGCTGTTATATTCTGTCTGAATTATGGCAGTGGTTTTGTTTATTCAGAAGAAATTTTGATTTCTATTTTTGAATGTGTATATGGAAAGTCTAGTCACTCCTTTCTCTAAGTCTGTTTAAAAGCACTGAAATCCAGTCACTTATTTCTGGTACTTTTGGCTTCTTTAACTATTGGCTCCTCGTACCGCAGTGATCAGCAATCTTGCACACCTGATTGCATCTGTTTACTCTCCTGATGCCACATCATGTAGATGAAGAATCTATTTCAAGAGATTGCAGGATTCCTGGAGAGAATTGCAAATGCTTTGCCAGCTAACACTTCAGTGCCTAGCTTGTTTCCCCATTTACCTGATTTAGGAGCCTAGGCAGAATAAGATTAATAAGTATGCATGTGGATACTCAGAGCTGTGAGTCCATGGCAGAATTAAACTTGAGTTTTTGATTGAGAGTGATAACATGATTTTTGTTCCTATTTATCTCATGATGCTGCCTGGTTGCCCACATGTGGATGGTAGGTACACCACAGTGCATACTGATAGGTACTTTCTTGAAATGCTGAAGATGGAAGCTTGACTTGAAGTGGTCAAAAAAGAGAAATTAAATTAAATCTTCATCCTACAAGACTTTGCTGAAAAATATGATGTTTTTAAGGGTTTCTTCTCTGTCTGCATTTTGAAGCACAGAAGGTGTCTTCACACTTCATGCCTGACTTGCTCTGGCTGGCAAACTCTTGCCACATGAACCCCTCTGTGAAGAGGTGTTCTCTTTACATGTGCTGATGGCACTTTAGGATGAGAGACTAAACCCTTTGTTTTTGCCAGCTGCAGGAAGCTTTTGAGTAAGTGAGAAGCGAAATCCTAAGCAGCTGTGGAACCTAAATGTCAAAAAGTGAGCAAGTGTAGATTTTTCTCATTAGCATCTAGAGAAAGCAGCAAAACACAGATGTAAAATTCTCACAGTTGTGGAGTTTGGCCTAGATCCCAACTCATTCTTTATTTTCATGTTGATGTGAGTTGAAATCCAGACAGAATATCTTACAGCCACTGAACTGCAAAAGACAGTTACTAAAATTCTCACAAACAATCAAGTTCTTGTCTGTGGCCTAAGTTAAAGCCTTAGTTAAAAGTTCTAATTTCCAAGTAGCAAGCATGTTTGAGTCTCATACCTAAGTGAAGTTTTCTAATAGCAAGACCATCTTTTGTCTTGGTTCCAGAGGCCTACAAATTTGGGTCTTCACATTCACAGTGGACCTTTCCTGTACTGCCAAGTCTGATTAATAGGGAACTCTGGAAACTTGAATATGTAGTCCTAAATAAATATGTTAAAGATACATAATAATCGAAGTGCCTGTCTCGGAAGTGAATATCCATGAATTCCATGCACTGAAACTAAGCAAAAGTAAGTGTGGGACAGAAAAAAGCATACCAGCTGGTACTTCTGTTTGTGCTGTGTGTAGTAATTACATTGAGAATGATTCAGTTAATAATTTCATGGTCCTTCTGGATCCTGGCTGATGAACACTAAGTGGCTTTTTTTCAGATTTATAAAAGCTTTTACTATGTAGAAGAACAGCATCCTAAGTAAAATCAATAAATATACTCTGAGTGAGCGTGTCAGATGACTGTCAATTTGTATGAAGTAAACCTGCTGCAATCAGTTACTTGATCAAGTGGAGCAATGTTTAGTTGCATAGAAATTGAGACTTTTCCAAATTAATTCTTGTTTCTATACTACTCTACTAGATACAAGAGCATTTGTAATAAGAGGGAAGAGTTACATAGCACTTCCTATTTTCAAAGTGCTGTACACCCACTATCTGATCAATCTCACTGTCACCTCTGTGAGGGAGGAAGCAGTTAATTATTATCCTTGTGATTGTAGGTGGGAGAATGGAGACAGGCTACGTCTATGTTAGCAAATTGTGTGAACTAAAGAGTGTGTCTGTAGGGCAGATCACTAGGTGCTGAGAACCTGATGTCCATGTTAAAATTTTGTTTTGTTTTGAACCAGATAAGATCTTATTCCAGGGGCTAAGTGCTTGGTTGTGGCTAGACACAATAGGTGTGGTCCTATACTACTTCCATATCCTAGTTTGTTTTCATTGATTTCATTCTGAAGTATGATAGCTCCTTGCTGGGAGATGTTTTAATGATAATGCAGGTGAGCACAGGGAACTTGAGCGATGAGGAGAACTGCTTCTGAAGTGTGCTCCTAAACCTAATTTAAAGGCTAAATGTGTTGGGTACCCAAAGGGATAATCTGGTCAGGGGCTTCAGGTGGCTTCAGATCTGCCATTGCTATAGTTTAAGGAAGCCAAGTCTTCATTTTCAGCATTGCTGAGGCTGGAAGAAAGGCTGGAGTTTGCAGGCATCTCTAAAAAGTGTTTTACATGGATGGAATAAAAACTTGGCCCTAGTGGTTGACTGCTATGCTGTAGAAGTTGTGAAATTGGCATTTCACCTTGGGGATTTTTCCCTCATTAGTGCTGGAGCTAATAAAATATTAGTACTTCACAATAAGTTGGTTTAGGCTTAGAAACATACTTTAAGTCTGATTCTCATGATGATTATTATCTATGTATTCTATTCTTCTGTGTGTCAGTGCCATCATCAACTTGTTGAATGAAAAAACTTTGAATATCTTTGCTTTTTTCTGTTTTTAATGTTGTATATTTTAAATAGCCTGAACCATTAACAGTACCTCATTTATCTTTTGTATTACTTTCTGTGTTGGACTGTTCAGGAAGCTTGAATGGTGACATAATTGATTAAGAACTGTTTGCTCTTTGGTTAAGCAGTGTCAAAACTCTTCAGTTATTATTTGTCTTTGTTAGCATCTAAATTACTTGTCTTTTTTGTTATTTGATTTGACTTTTTCTTTCAGTTACTGGTTACAGGTACTGTCTTTTCACTGAGTTCTTCAGTGGAAGCTTCGTCAAAGCAGGACTTGATCACAGTAGAAGTTTCTGATCTTAAGAAGTCAAACTGTGAAAAATGTGAACAACCTTTTAGACTGTCTTCTTGTCAGGAACAAAGAAAGACAACTTCCATTCTGCATCTTTTTGCATATGCAAGTATACTTATATGGCCTTTAAAGTAACTTAGACCAATGGAGTGTATGTATCTACACAACGTTACTGTAAGAATGAGAGGTCTGAAGTCAGCTTTTTCACATGTCAGTTCTAAGTCTACTAAAATTTTCTGTGCATTGGCTGAGCCAGGTGCTCAGAACTTCATATAGAAGATCTTCTATGCATCGTTTGGAAGTGACTTACAAAGATTACTGGCCAAAAATAAGAGTAGAAAAGGAAAGTTTTAATTTAATAAAGAGGTGGGAAGCTTTTGGAGGGGTAATTGCTAAAAGTATACTTCATATTTGATAGGTACGTCTCAAAAATACTCTGTGCTAATTAGGAGGAGAAAATTAATCTGTCAGCTGAGTTTGTAAGGGAGCAAACTATTGCACTATAATGGTGGAGGAGTCAGTTGCTGCCCAGATAGTGATCTTGTGTGTTGACAAAAAAGCTCCTGTCCTTACTTAAACTATAACTCACCACAGTAGATCTTGTACAAATAGTAGGGAGACAAATACTGACTAGATAAGAGGAAGAAGACACAGCAAAACATCTAAAAACTCTGAAATGATTGTATTTGAAACTACAGATTTTGCTAACTGAATTCATAGGATATGGAAATATAAAACATTAACTTCTTTGTCCAACTTTTATCCAACTTCATAGGCAAAGGAAATCATGATTTCTTGTCTCCTGGCCTTGAAGAAAATTAAAACATCTTAAATTTGATTAGAAATGTATCAGTTCAAATAAACAAATCCTGGTGTGATGCATTGCCTTCTAACTAAGATTGCTGGCATGTAAGTAAATGAAATATAAAAAGATAAATCTGTTGATACAGCACTGTTAGCAAACTTTCCTAGCAAAAGCCAATACAACACTTTTGTTTGATAGCAAACTTTTTTTTTTTTGGTGACTGTACAGTCTAAAGTCAAGTCATTGGTGTGCCTGGTTAATGTTGCTTTTAGAGTGCAAAAAAGTCAGAAGCAGGCATAAAGGAGTCATCACTTTGGTATAGGAAGTCATTTTGGTGGTTCAGTATCTGTCAGTAATGGGCTGCTTTTTCAGAATGAAAATACCTGATGCTGTGGTGCTTAAGACAGTGTTCTGCTGGGTTGGTTAAGCCATTTGCTCTTCTGCAGAGTGTTTATTTATTTATTCATAGATTTCAAAGCACTTCACAAGATTATTTATTGTGCTATTCTAAAGGTAGAGAAACAGAAAGATTGATTTGCCAAAAGCTACTTGCCAAGTAAAAAAGGTGCCAGACATAGAACAGTCCAGTTCTTTTTCCAGTGAGCCATTGTGGTTCACAATCAAAGAAAATAATTAATAGCTAGTTAGCATACATAACTCCTTACTTAGTCCACAAGCAAATGTACCTCTCACGGTAAGAAATGGCATATAGATCCAAGTGTGAAGGGAAGGAGAAGCCCTGGAGCTTTAGTGCAATCAAGCATTGTGTAACTTGGAGCAAGGATGGAGCACCAAGCCAGCAATCTGCTAACTAGCTATTAATTTTTTTTCTTGATTGTGAACCGCAATGGCTCACTGGAAAAAGAACTGGACTGTTCTATGTCTGGCAGCTTTTTTACCTGGCAAGTAGCTTTTGGCCAATCAATCTTTCTTTCTGTTTCTCTACCTTTAGAATAGCACAATACCATACATACATCCCTTCTACGTGCTTTAAAGTTAGTGGTAGGTGTTTTTACTTGTTTTGTTACATTTACCTAAAATATGTGTGAATTTCACGAGTGGTGTGTTTTGGTCAGTGTTTGTCTGGAAAAGGCCTTTAGTGAAGGCCAGTGCTGCAAAGGAAGCTTGTAGCTCAAAATCAACATGTAGGATTATTCAGTGTATGCTGAGTGTAATTTTGTCCTTTCTGAAGTGTAGATATTAGATACTTCAATCAATTGGGATGTTTTAGCATGGACTTCTGCATATGTATGCAGGCCTGGAATAATCAGTGAGTCAACTAATTGTCCTGAAAGTGATTTCTGCACATGAATGTTGTTACAGGACCCACTCATTAGTTCAGTGTGTTCAGAGTAAAAGTAGTACATGTTCTCTATTGACTATACACATGCTAAGTAAAGACAGTGTGTTCTGGGAGTGCCAGGTTTACTGTGTGCATGCCAAGAGCATGTTTGCATTGTGGTTGTGGAACAAGCACAATGACTTTATAAATGTATCAGTCATGTGGGCTGTATACAGCTCTGGTAAATAGCCTCTGGAAAGTTCTGCATTTGCTGCTTATTTGCTGCAGGTCCTTCCCTACCCTAGGGAATGGTCATAGCAGACAACCATATAGCACCCAGGTAGTAGTTGGCCTTCTAACATCAAGTTTGTCTTCTGTTCCTGTGCGGGAATAGGGATGGTTGCATTATAGTGCTGCCAATCTGGGGAACATCAGAAGAATGTCTCAGACACTTATCTCAGGCTTCAGACCACTGTATTTAGAGCTGTAAAAAGCCAGATCTTTTTTCAAATTCCATATACGTTCCAGACTTAATCACATATTAGATTGCCTGCAGTCATCTGTTCATCTGTTTGAGACACAAAAGTGTGTGTGATTGGAAGCTGGTATACTGTACAGAACATAAATTACTGCATCTGCACTCACTTGTTGCAGGCTGTTGTCAGAGCATCTATCTTTAATGGAAGACAGCTAACACACCTTCTGGTGGAGGGGATATGTCAAAAGGGAATATGTATAGTTAGGGAACTCCAACAAACAAAGCTTTAAAGAAATCAAGATGATTGTTGTGGTTTAATCTAGCAGGCAGCTCAGCACCACACAGTTGTTTGCTCATTCTCTCCTCTCCAATAGAGATGAGAGAGAGAATTGAGGGTAAAAAAGTTGAGATAGAGAATATTTACTAAGACTTAAAGGGAAGGGAGAAATAATGGTAATGGTCATTATCCCTACGCACACATTTACAATACAAGTAATATCCCTTTGGCCAGTTTGGGGCTGCTTTCCTGGTTTTGAGTCCTCCCAGCTCCTCATGCATCCTGGTCCCCTCACTGACAAGACAGTCTGACAAGCTGAAACACTCTTGGCTCTGTGCAGCAACTGCTCAGCAACAACTAAAACATGTATGTGTTGTCAGCATTGTTTTTCAATTAAATTCAAAACCAGACACTATGAAGAAAAGCAAGTCTGTCCCAGCTGAAACGAGAACAATGCATTGTGCAGAGAAGTTATTTGAATATGGAATAGCTTGTCTGCCCAGAGACTGCTCTCGGTATTTGTCTTCTGTTTTTAAAAATTCATGAAGGAACTCAGGAACAGCATAGGCAACATTTGATTAACTGTGATTTGAAACCGATAGCTCAGGAAACAGATGTGTGGAATTAAGGGGGAAAAAAAAAACCAGTAAAATCTAGCATACAGACAGGATTGATAGAGGAATAAAAAGACTGACAACAAAAAAGCTGTCTTTAAATTGCTTCTAATTGGTGCTTATTAATAAGTACAAACCTATTAACCTTGAAAAGCAACACAGGAAAATGTCACTGGTGTTTGATATTCTCTTTGCTTAGAAGTAAACACTTTCTGTAATGAAGAATAACAAAAATAATATAAATGCTTTTGTGAGCAGTATGAGAAGTGTTAAATTACATACAAGGAGTGTGGCAACACTGGCCTAAAATCTGTTGCTGTTTAGTTATGTTTTACCTCTGTGTTGAGAAGGGGTGGGATCGTGACCTGTGCATCCAGTTTTGTGCTGTAACAAGGTACCTTGCAAAGAATTGTTTCTCAAATAAAATGAAAAAAGGCATTAGAACAGTTAATAATAAACTTGTAACAGTACAACTGCATTAGACTGAATGTAGGGAATTGCTGGGAAATGATGCATTCTTCTCCTCTCACTTCATCGTTTAATTTAAAAAGACAGTGGTTACTAGAAAATTATAGAGGCAACTCTTAAACTTGTCTTTATTTCTTAGCATGCTATAGCACAGCTCAGGTCACTTTTCAGGACAGATTTTTGGAATGTTTAATATTCTTGTTAACTATTCCAGATTTACTAGAATAAAAGGGGACAAATAAATTAATTCGATTTTTAAAAATGGCATTTACACATAATTGAGGTTACCTACGCACAAAAACACTGGAGAAGCTGTTGTGTGATAACAGCTCACACCATGGTAACTTTGTTCTTCATTTCCCTCTCCCAGTACGTAGTTAGCTAGATCATATATAGAAAATGTCTAAACGCACTTAATGCTTTTTATTCCTCATTTTTAAAAATCATATTGGAATGTACTCTCTTTATTTCTACTCTCAGTTTTCTATCCTTATGCATATTAATAAGGCCATGGTGTGCAGTAATCTATTGGGAATATGTAAAGAGTGAGGATGGCAAAATAAAATACTTAATAGGGCTCACAGAAAAAAGGTTTTTATGTTTCACCCTTCCTGAGGTCATTACCTCTTTTCTTGATTCCTTTTTTCACGCTGTTCAGTAATTTAATTTTTTTGAACTGTGATTGTTTTTTATTTTTTCTTTACTATTGAAATCAGTGAAACTCATGTAAGAGCATGTCACAGTTAAAAAAGAAAAAAAAAGTTTTTTTCTATTGCTTTTTTCTCTTGAAAATAGCCTGAACATACTGATTTGCTGCAGTAAGGTGTACAATTTATTGTAGCTCTAATAATGGAATTCTACTTTTCTCTAAGCTGCACAGTGTAATAATGCATGTTTTTATACTAACAGTGTTCTTTTTATGTAACTTGAATTACAGAAATACCTGTGCTTGACTCAGAAACCTATCTTTTCTAGAGTTTCCATATTTTGGAAGTTTTTTTAAATGAAATCTATGAAACATTTTCATTCATTTTCTGACTTGACAAGTTGTTTTCTTGGAAATACAAGTACTTGGCAGGTTGAAGTCAAGCTATACGATATGCAGTGTAAGTGCTAGTCTCTGCAACACTGCCGAGTTTTACAGAAGTCTTTAAAATGTATTTTTTGTTAGGAAGCAGGTTAAACTATGCAGTACAGGAAGTTATGAAGATGATGCAATGAAGCTTGATTGTCAGATACTAAGGGTGGTCTCTGATGGCTTGATACTCATCTAGGTAGAAACATTCCTTTTAGTTATTCAGGGAATAGCAGGGCATGTGGGATTCGCTTGTCTTTTTTAACACGTTTCCACAGTGTTTATTGTTTGCCGTAGTGAGAAATGAACTACTTAGAGCAACTGTGAGTTTTTTCATTCGTTTGTTTGTTTTACTGGACTTGACTAGAGTAGACATACCTCTTGCCCTTTATACTTATTAGATTTCTCAACTGCTACAAATTGAAGGCAATTCCTAAAAACACTTTATCTTTCATGGAATTGTTCCTGCAAGCCAGGGATTAGAGGACCAGCTTCTGTTCTCTGATAGTAAATGTGAATATGCTTACAATTTTTGTAATCATGTTAAAAAAGGGAGCATTAACTGCAGCTTCTTGGCAAATGTTTTTGAGGACGTAAGTGCTAATTAGCAAGAGGTGTTGCTTACACTAAATGTGCATACATGAATCAGCAGCTGCTGTGTACTTATCTGGGAGGGTGCAGTGGTTAATTTTTTACTCATTGGCAAAACCTTCCAGCGGTGTTTGAGTCTGTAGTGCTGTAGCATGGGAGCAGCTGGGATTTTTCTTGCTTTTCTTCTGTGGCAGATGAAACAGCTGCATTCAGTTAAAAGTGTCCCTAAAGTTGGCAGCCACACAGAAGAATGAGCTCTTAGTGCTGTCTAGCTATCGTATTGGCTTGTGCTTCCATCCTTCTTGAAAGTGGCAGTGTCAGGAAACATTACATGATGCTGGCTTCAGGTGCTTGTAAGTGTAACATCTGAATCCTTTTTCAAACACTTCCTGCTCACCAGCAATAGCTTCACGTTGATAATGTTTGACTGTTCAAGAGGGAGCTTGAAGTTCTTCAGAAATAAATTCAGCTATGAGCCTCATAGGGAGCTCCCTGACTCTGCTGCTTCTTTGCCATGATGGGAGAATGGCCTCCTTCCATGTTTTACCCTTCCAGGTGCTAACCTGTGCATGCACTTTGCTGAGTGTGCTGCTAAGTGGCTGGCAGTTTGGGCTACTGTGTTCCATACAGCTTTCATCTGCTCACTGATGTGGTCAAAGGATGTGCAGTGGGCAGACTGGGAAGTTACTGGGGAGTAAGAGAGAAACTGCGTCTGAAGACTGTGCATGGACTGTGGATGCAACACCTCCTTTGGTGATGGGGATCTTGAAATTATTGATTCTGCAAAATATCACTGGCTGCATGGGACACCTGTTGAGCAGAAATTGTCAGAATGTGGTAGAGGAAGTAGTGCTTATAATAATATTCTTCCTGGTCTTGAAACATTCCAACATTTGGACTGTCTGTAAAATGAACTTCCATTATATGAAGACTGAAGACTTTTAGGGTATAGTTGTGTTTGGATTTTCTTTGTAATGTGTCTAAGAAGACTAAGCTGTTAAGCTATCATCTGTATATTCATAGTTTATTCCTTCTTTCCTTCTCTCTAGAGCAGGCTTGAGAATGATGAAAACATTCTAGCAGTTTCTGTTGTATTTCCTGAAGCTTTTCACAAAGTACTGTCAGACATTCTACTCCTCATAAATTGCTGTCTCTAAACACTCTTTACTGATGTCTGATGCAGAGGCTGCACTTCAATATATATAATTCTAAATTTTCAGTCTGAAAGAATTTCAGGCCAACTGTTTCTTCCACATATTCATGGATATTGGCTTCTTTCTCCTGTGGAAAGGACTTACAGGCATAATGTGACTCAAAAAAAGCCTCTTCTCTTTTGTTTCTGTGTTCTTGCTGCAAAGATATGAAAGAGCAGTGAAAAGTAGAAGTAAATGTGGAAGTGTGAGATATAATCACTTTGTAGAAGCTTACTATCATGATTGTTGGAAGTAAACCCTTGTTTAACTTCTGACAACTTGTGATTTGTATTGACAGCTGGATGTGCACTTGGTTGTTGGATGTTTTTTTTTTTTTGAACTGAAATTATAATACATAATTATATGAAGAATGTTGACTCGTGTGAATAACACGTTAATAGCCTAAAATATAAACTAAAAATTTGGACTGGAACACTTTTCATTTGACTATTGTGCAAAGGAATGACGTGTAAAATAAATGTTTACTTCCTGGAAGTAAAAGTTTCCTCTGGAAAGAAAAAAATGACAAACAGTAACCGGGAGTCCTTCCCCGCACCCACTCACCCCTGTGTGAGCTGTAGTTATGAGGGCTCTCTACTTTGATAGTAACATCAGTTTGTATTTTGGTGTACAGCATCAGAATAGGAACTGACCATTTACTTCAGCATGTCCTTAAGTCTTGCTTAAGCAAGCAAGAAAAATGGCTGGAGGTATATTTGAATCAGCTCTGAAACATGGAGAAAATGTAATTAGTAACAACAGAATTATGTGAATGCTTGTAGAACCAAAACTGAGCTCTATAGAACTTAGCTAGCCCCAGGCTTCAGTGAATTCAGAACTTTCTCTCAGATGCAGAGGTAATAATTCTGGCTTAATAACACCAGTAGCTTTGCTGCCAATGAACAGCATGCGGGTTTTTGTTAGACAGGAAGCCACATGTCACTTTGGGAAGTTGCAACTATGGAGACTCTGGGATAGAAAGGAGGTGGCATTTTATAAAGCATGTAGTCTCATCTCTGCTGTACCTGTTAGTGGATAGAGTTGATGCTGTACGTGCGGAACAGTAGTTGTAACTCAGCGTGTGTGGTTTGTGGGTTTCCCAAAGAAAGCAGTTACTTACTAATTTAGCCCTTCTTGGTCGATATTATGTGTGTGTATACAAATTGCAAGTAATACAGATATTGAAAAAAAAATCCTAAAAGCTTTCTGAGAAGTTTCTAGTCTGGTACATAGGTGTTTATATATATACAGGGCTTTGTTTGAGGTGCAGACAGAAATGGGTCTCCTTCAGACAGCTGTGTTGAGCTCTGTGGAGGAGCTGTGCTCCAGCCTGGCAACCCAACCAGCACATCAAGTGTACACTGCCTGTGTGCTGCTCATGGCCTTGCTCCTTCTCTACTCCTGAGGTAGTGACTTGTGGAAACATTACTCTGCTTGGCCATGGGAAGCAGCCAGGCATACCAGTACTCCGGGCTGTTAATGAAAATGAAAAGTGACTGGATGCTTTGACGAATAAAATCTGACCCTTTGTCCCTGGCATCTTCTAGTACCGTATTCTTAGTGAATAGGTTTTGGCCATTCTTTCTCCTGTTTTTTTTTCCAATTTTTCAGTTATTTCTGTGAGCAAGTATTTCATATGAGAAGAAATTTATGTTCCCATAATCATGTAGTAGGCATGAAAATGCCCAGTGGGTGTAGAGGATATGGCTGGCAAGGATGTCCTCTCAGAACCTTGCTATTCAATTTACTTTCTATTTTTTTTCGTAATAAAATACAGGGATTTTTTTTTTTCATTTTGTGGAGAATCTAATTATAATTTTTTTAATTATAAACTTGTTCTTTGGTTCTGTTACCCTTGACCTGATTTCTTAAACTCAGAGAGTGCCAGTGATAAATTTGCATCTGCAGTGCCTTCACTATTGTGTGTGCAAGCACACAAAGTGTGCACATCAGTGTATTAAAATATGCTAGGAGCATAGTTAAAATATAGATTTGTGCTGCGGAGGGGCTGCCTCCTGTCATCAGAGATGACTTGGGAATGCTCAGCACCTTACTGCAGCTGAGATGATGTCAAAATGCAAGGGACAGTGAAAAACAGTGATGCTATCCGAGGGAAACTGCTGTTTACAAAAGTCCCCTAGCTTAAGGACAGTCTGCCATAAGCAGCAGGAAATGTGCTACAATATCTGGAACTATGCTTCCCACTGGGTGGATTTATAATGCCGCTGGCCTAGGAGCTGACATAGACTGCTGTCTGGCTGCGTGTTTGGATGTACACATGTGCTGGTGCAGCTAGAAGCGCATAGCTGTAAGTGACACAGGCCACTTGGGGAGAAGGAGAACCTAGATCTGGAGTATCTTGGTTATTGCACATCAGAAAATAAGTAGAGATTTTCATTGTATTGCGGCAGTGTCAGAGCTCTTCACTCAGCTGTCAGCTATGCTGGGCTCTGCACGTTTGCTGGGGGAGGAGTGAGGGACTACTATTAGTTTTAAGGGACAAGTCTTTCAAGGATAGGGCCATTTCTTTATATCTAGTGAGGGATAGTTCAGTTGTGTGCACAGCCCAGAAAGTGATGGCTGTCATCCAAGAAGTTGTTCAGGAGGAGCCTTACCACTGCCCTCAGAGGAAGTGTCTTTTTGAGGCTGTTAGTTGGAAATCCTGTTGTGAATCCCACCCACTTCAGGTCACCTCTTCTCTGTTCCTCCTGCAGAGGTGTTGATGTTCTCCAGGTCAAGATCTCAAGATCTGTATGGCTCCCAAATGGAGTTTCCTGCCCTTACTTGTCTTGTAGCACAGTGTTTCCTGTTTTATCCCTATAAAATGCCTAATTCCCAGACAGTTCAATCATGTACTAAAATGTAATGACATTGAGGTCACTCTGAGAGGGCAGCCAGGGTGCTTATACAGGGAAGTGAGATGAATGCTCTTTGTAGAAGTATATATGAGTGGACTTGGAACCAGGCAGAGGTAGGTCTGTGTAGTTACCACTGGTGCAGCCTCCTGAAAGAATAAGGAGTGTCAGGGAGTTACCTTTGTGCTGGTATGAGGAAAAATGGTTAAATATGAGACAAGCATACTTTAGATTTCGTGTTTAGCATACACCTTGAAGACAGTATTGCATTTATGGTACTCTCAGCATAAGTTTTCTCTGGAAGCTAGGAAGGATGCAACGTGTAAAATGCATTATTTTTATAAATCATGTGTTAACCAAGGAGATTCCTCATGGAATTCACTGCGTACAAGATCCTGGACTTTATTTGGACTCACTTGTGATTTGACTGATGTAAAAATTATTTTATCATTTTAGTACTAGTGGTATATTTGAAGTTTGAAAGTATTCCTTTCTATCATGACTTACTGAGTGAATAGATATTATGAATCAGAAGGAAGAGTTAGACAGATAACTGCATACTGACATTTGATATATTGTTGTTTTGTGTTTCTAAAATAACATTGGATAATAATACCAATAAGTTGACTCTTATCTAATTATGCAATCAGGAACAGCTGTCGCATTAGTGTTTGGTAATGCAGTCAACAAAAAAGCACTAGCAGAAGAGACAAGAGGGAATGGCTTCAGTATCTTTCCCATGGGTGCATAACATAATACTGTGAGATTTCAAATAGCTTCGCAGGAAAAAATGTTCTTACTTCATCATCTGTTAGAAGAAGCATCTTGATCTACATCTATCTGCATTTATCTTTCTTGTGTCTGAACTTTTCTCTGCTGTGTCTAAATCCTTATGAAAAATTATTTATGTCTGTGGCCCTCTCAAGAGAGAATGCTCCATGGTATTTGGAAAAAAAGCTTAGAATACAAGTGAGTATATTCTCTGAAACAATGATCAAACTTTTTTTGTTGTTGTTTTTAAGGGAAAAAAGAGCCAATAAAATGCTATGAAACGCTCCTCATTCTTTCTCTTTATGTCTAATGTAGGACATTGATGCTCAGTGATACCAGAAGTGCTGCCTGCACTGCACATGGCATTGGATGTTGCTCTATAGCGGAAGTGTGACTATTGTTGTGACTTATGTTTTCAGTGAAGACACGATTATACAGGTTTTGTCAGAGTGACACAGTTCATTTGCAAAGAGTTTTCACATTTTTCACATTCTGAGAAACCATATGCTTTGCTGCCTCCTTTCAGCTTCTGTGTGGAGATCTTTTGTGTGTGTGTGAGATCAAGTGTTTATATGAGAGTCTGAAAACAGACCTCAGAAAGGTATAATAGGCTAAGCATTATTGTTAAACAACAACAGTGAAAGAACCAACACCCTTCTTTCAAAAGTGATTTCATGCTCTTGCATCTTGATAGTTAACAGATTGTTATGAAATTTGTTAATTTTTAACAATGTTTCTCTGATATATACAGATAAGCATCAGTGTAAGTATAATCTCCAGGTATTGCAGTGCATCTTTAAAACACAGCTTAGACCACAAGAAATGCTGCCTACACCTCATGAAAGTAGGGCGTACGAAGCATAAGACTGTGTGAGTGGCAAGTAGGACTTTTGTTTTGTAGATGTATTCGTATACGTGATAGTTATGTTTGGTAATAGAATATATTAAAGAGATTCAGATTCTACATTTCCAGTTATAATGGCTGAATTTCGTTTGGAGAGAAGAACATAAGCCTACAGAGAAAAGTAAAAAACGCTGCTGCTTTATCTTGGGCAACCACATCTTTTTATAAGTTTTTTTTTTTTTTTTAAAGGAGTAAAAAGATTTATTGGCTACTATGCTAAAAATGAAGGTAAAATATTGGATAATATTGGATATTAACAGTATATGTCTTTGTTTTTGTTTAAGCAAAGTGGTTTATGCTATCTCAGAAATAGCGTATCTCAGAATTTAATAGGAATAGAAATTCTGTCCATAATCCCTTTGAATAACAGAAGATGCAAGAGACTTGAACTTAAACAATGAATTTTCCCATAAGAACTCAATTTTTGAAACATAAACTTGAAAAGCAGATGCTATTATTTCATTTTATAAGTATAATCTGTACTTGCATATTTTAATACATTAATAATGTCTAAATTATGTATTAACAAGTAATCTTGATGCTTTTGATAACATTTTAGTGTAACTATCTTTGTGATTTTTTTTTCCTTCCCTGATTTAAAAACAAAACAAAACAAAAAAAACAGCAAGAAAATAGAAACAACAAAAAACAAAAAATGGATATTTGCAATACTTAGTTTATATTGACCAACTTATAAACATTTTTAACACTGTGATTCTGCTTTTTTCCCAACTTCATTTTAAATCCTTGTACTAGATAGGGTTCCTTCATTAGTGGCTTTTTTTTCCTGCACTTTTGTCTTCATTAATGGTTTAATAAAGTTTTGAGCTGTCTCAAGCTATTGATACCTGGCAGTGCAGGAAACTGACTGAAGCCTCCATGAAATTCAGCTCCTAGAGGTCTATAGGAAATAATGTTTGTATGATGCTCTGCATATCCCAGTGTTTTCAACAACAGATTCAGAGAGCAGCTGAGGCTAGCAGGGTTCTCTGGGTCCACCTAGCCTGACTTCTGCTCTATCAGGGCCACCCAAAGCAAGGTGCCCAGGCCCATGTCCAGATGGCTTCTTGCAGTTTTAAGAGGAAGACTCCTCTGGACAGCCTGTGCCAGTGCTCTGTCATCTGCACAGCATTGAAGTGCCTCCTGACATTTAGGTGGAACTTCCTATGTTTTATTTTTTGTCTATTGCCTCTTATCTTGGTGCTGGAAACAGCCAGGCTCTTTATTCTTTACACCCTCTGTTCAGGTATTTTGTAAATCATTCTTATTAATATGTGCAGGTAAATGACCAAAAGTGGATCCTAAAAGTTATTAGAGTGATCCTCCTCCTAGTCATCTTACAGATAGTAGGTAAATCAGTTTGCTCAGGAAATCAATAATGATAATAATTGGGTTACGAAAAACATAGTTGATGCATATGATCTCCTTCCAAGTATATGACAATCTAAAAAACTAGTAAGGAAAAATAAAAGATTTTGTGTGAAGAAAGTGTGAGCTCATCTACCTGGATTTGTATTCTGGGTTTGTTCCTCCAGTGAAAACACAGTGTTTTTCCGTTGATCAGCTCTGATACTTTTGCGTCTTAGAGTACTTAAGGGACTCTGCTCTCCAAGGCTGTATTCTGTACCCAGTTGTGGATGTCAAAACACACTAGAAAGTAATTATACATAAATTCCTAGAAGCAGGTTTTGCTCTTCATTTGGCAAGGATAATAAGAGCATGTATCATACCTATACTTCCATTGGTGCTTGTCTCTGCTTCTGATTTTGTTTGTACTTTTTCCAAGGAATAACAGCATTAAACAAACTTGTCTTCAGCCCTGCTGTCAGGTAGTGCAGCGAGAAAGATAAGGAAAATATTTTTTGGGGGTAAAACCTTGTTTCTGACACTTTTTCTTTGTGAAGGAAAGGTTCGGGCAAATTCTGTTGAAGCTTCCTATGGCTATCTGTTTTCTTCAGAATGCATAAGCATAGTGTAGAGAGTTGTTCAGGTTTTTCAAAAGCCAGGGAGAAGAAAGTCATGCAGGGTGGAGTTCTGTCCTTATTTGAACCCATTTAGAAAGCTGTGTAAAATCTTCAGGAGTTGCTTTTCCTCTGAGAAGGCAGCCAATTCTTTTCTCACTTCGTTGCTTATAAATTGTATGTAAGCCACAAGAAGATAGCTCCAGAATTTATAGCTTGAAAAGATAAGGAGGTTCTGAGGAGTTCTTTTTGGATGTTTTTTGTTTTGTTTTGTTTTTTTAATGTGTGTTCTTTTTCTTTCTCCTTTTCAGAATCAAAAGTAGAGGGAGGAAGACACGGACTTACTGTAATGGGTTGTGCCTGGTTGCATGATGTGGTTTTGATTATCTGGCACAAAGCTAAATTTGATCAACTAGATTTCTTGTTAAGGGAGTTTGAGAGGTTCTGTTTCAGTAAAAACCTTGAGTTAGTATTTATTTAAGAAGCTAAAGAACATAAGCTGAATTTTAAATTTTAATTCTATCTTCACAGTTGTTGGAAGTTCAGTCTTGTTTAGCCTTTATTGTAGTAGTTACTTGGATTGTTGAACTGTGTGTCACCGGTACAGTAAGGATGGGTATTAGTTTTATTTCTTTGTGTTTGGTGGCTATGCTAGAATGATAAGCAAAGTTTGTTATCTGCTCAAGCATAGCCAGATTAAATTTTTTAAGAGGATTTCTCTGCTTTAGAGGGCATTGGGGCTGTCTACAGAGTGGAAAGTTTTTTTTTAACCTTTCTTAAGCTCTTATACTTTGCTCTATAGAAATTCATCAGTGCAGTGTATCTGTCATAGAATCATAGAATGGCCTGGGTTGAAAAGGAACACAATGATTATCTAGTAGTTTCAACCCCCCTGCTATGTGCAGGGTCACCAACCACCAGACCAGGCTGCCCAGGGCCACATCCAGCCTGGCCTTGAATTCCTTCAGGGATGTGGCATCCACAGCCTCCTTGGGCAACCTGTTCCAGTGCGTCACCACCCTCTGAGTGAAAAACTTCTTCCTAATATCTAACCTAAATCTCTCCTGTCTCAGTTTAAAACCATTCCCCCTTGTTCTATCGTTATCTACCTTCATGAACAGCTGTTCCCCCTCCTGTTTATATGCTTCCTTCAAGTACTTGAAGGCCACAATGAGGTCTCCCACAGCCTTCTCTTCTCCAAGCTAAACAAGTTCCCTCAACCTTTCTTTGTAGGAGAGGTGCTCCAGCCTTCTGATCATTTTAGTGGCCCTCCTCTGGACCCATTACAAAACCTCTGTATCTTTCTTGGGCTGGGGCCCACAGGCCTGGACGCAGTACTCCAGATGGGGCCTCCTCACAAGAGCTGAGTAGAGGGGGACAATCACCTCCTCTCCTTGCTGGGCACTCCTTTTTTAATGCAGCCCGGGATACTGCTGGCCTTCCAGGCTGCAAGCACACTGCTGGCTTATGTCCAGCTTCTTGTCCACCAGGACCCCCGAAGTCCTTCTCTGCAGGGCTGCTCTCAAGGAGATCTTCCCCCAGTTTGTTTAAATACCTGGGATTGCCCCAACCCACGTGCAGCATCCTGCTCATTAGGTTTTCATCTGTCATCTAACAGTGAGGAAAAAAGTCACTGTCTATAAGATAACTGATACATACACAATTTTTATAATGTGTGGTAACTTTACTAATCTTCTGTAAGGGGTAACATTTGCTTGTTTTTGTTTTGTAAGCATTCAAGATATTCAGGACTGTTTTTGAACCAATACACTGGAGATTGATGTTGATGTTTGACATGGTTATTCAGTGTGATTCTTCACATTCTAAGCTGTGTTCATAAAATCCTACCAGTTGTTTCTTTGGAAAGAGTCTTTACTTATCTTGCCACCCTTTTTTTGTTGTTGGTACATGAGTCATTCATAAAATAATATTTTGTTTTCTTTCAGAGAATATTGGTAGTCATTTCTACTATGTGTTTCTAAATTACTAAGATGATACAAAGTAGGTGATTTAGTGAACAGCAAGATGATGATGTGCCTTCTTTTTTGAAAGCAGATGGAGTATGCAAATGGTGGATTATGATCAAACTAATAAAAGGATGAGTACATACCAGGTTTTTGTCAGTTGCAGTAGAGCAGTATGACAGCTCTCCCAGCTTTTTTATTAATGGGTTTTAGTTTAAACTTGTAGTGTATTAAATTGCAAAATTCATCACTCAAGTTGCTCTCCTGGCTTAGCTCTTTCTAGTCAATTGTACTCTGCTTTTATCATAGAAAACCCTTGTACTTCTGTGCAGAAGCATACATCAGGAGAACTCAGGTTTTATATGTTTTTTAACCAGGATGGAAATGGTCAGTTCTCAAAATTAATTTATAAATATATAAAATGGCTGAAGGCACAGAGCTATGCTTTATTATCTTTTAAGAGTTCTGGTATGAAGGAGATGCAGTGTGTTGTAGAGATGATTTTTTTTTTTCTAGCAATGGACAAAAGGGCCAAACTCAGCTGGGCAGGAGTGCTAGATGACAGCTGCATTCAGTTACAAGTCTCCTTTGACATCGGAGTCTGTGCAGTCACAGAAGTATGCATCTGTTAGTAGAGCTTCAGCACAAAGAACCTGTGACACTTCACCGTGTCAGCTGGGCAGAGCCTTCTGTTTGCTCAGCACCCTCTTCCTTCAGCAGCTGAGAAGGGTGGCTGTGGCTCGGTTCCAGGGCTGGGTGGATGCTTCACAGAGCTCAGCTGCAGCCCGACAGCCTGGGTCCTGGCAATGGGATGGGCCAGCTGCCCTGAGGAGCTCCAGGGATGACCTCTTGCAGTCTGTCTTAAGTTTTGTGATATTTTGGCACCTAAAGAGCCAAGCCCATTCAGAGCCTGGATTCTGTATGGTTTTTGTGTTTTCATGCAGGACATTACTTGGTTTCAGCAGAAATGTGATCCTTTTGCATTCCACCACTGGAACAGAAACAAAAGAAATAATATTTGTTTTTTTTTTTTTTCTTTTCGGCTGAATTAGTAGTAGCAGAGAGGACATAAAGCTCCCTTCCAAGTGAAATACAACTTTACAGTTGAAATCAAACATTTTTCTTCTTGAATTTCACACATCTCTATTTTTGTTTTAGCTCTTACTCCACAAAGGAGTTAATGAAATGAATTTTTTTAAGCAGTAAGGATGCTAATTTACTAGTTAATATCTGATGAGTTTGCTTTATACACTTTTCTTTGTATTTGGAAGACAGCTTGCTACAGGTTGTTTTTTTCTGAGTAAATATGATGAGACTGTGTAGTTAGAGTAATACTGCAAATTGAAAACTAGTCAGCAGATAGAAGTGCCATGGTGGGTCCAGACTGCATGGAATGGTGGTTCCATTCCCACCTGAGAATCTGCACTTCCAAGTTCCTCTGGGCTCATTTTTGCCATGGAGTCCTAAGCTAGAAGACTGTCTTCTTTGAATGTTTGTGTTGTGGATTCAGTGGCTCTTAGTAAATGTATGTTCATGGCGACTAGCAAGGTAGCAGGTTTCAATGACTTTTTTTTAGTTTAGTACATATTAAGAATCTCACTTCTCCCCTCTAGATCTATCTAATTTTCATACAGCATTTCAACCTGTAAAATGATTTTTTTTTTTTTTCCCCCCCGCTATAGGTCAAATTTAGGATCAGTTTTAGTTTAGAAGCATTTGTTCACTTAACAGGTGCCAGGGTGGATTTTGCTTTGAGAATGGTATCTTTGTGGTTTTAGTTTAATAACAGCCTTGTATATGATCCCACAAAATATTATACTTCAGATTTATGTAACTTATAATGCAGAGAAATGGGAAAACAAGTACATGTATGTATTGTGTATCCATATGTAGGAAAAGTTTGCCTGCCTACCCTTGTAGTTTGAGTTATTTTTAAATTATTCTCCTGATTCCTCCTTTGCAGCCACCACATAAATTTTAAAGCCATTCTGCAAGGAGGTGCACTGCCACTTATTAAAAATTGAATGCGCTATTCGTTTTTTCAGGAAGTCTGTCAGGGTAAAGAACACTGTTTTTCAACATTTTGTCATTTACTGTTCACTAGGAAAAACAGCAATCGTAGTAACTTGTGCATGGTGTGTGCATAAGGGGTTACTGCTGCATTTAGGCGACTTGACTTCCTTCCTGGTTTTGCTTTTCACAGAATCACAGAATGGCCAGGGTTGGAAGGGACCTCAAGGATCATGAATCTCCAGCCCGCTGCTACATGCAGGGCCACCAACCTCCCATTTAGTACTAGACCAGGCTTTTGGATAAAATACTGCTGAGAGTCTGGTAGATCTCTGGTTTTAAGAATCCTTGATGATTCAGTAATACTTGTTGCTATTATTGTTCAAAGAAAAAAGCTTCTGGGAGGTGTTTAGAGATCTGCCAGGCTGTAACATGCTAAACTTTCACAGCTCCTAAGTTTTGATAATCCTCTCTGCTGTGTTTGAGCGGGTATTCATAACTGTTCAAGATGTTTACTCTTCTTTTTTTTTTTCCAGTCACACCATAGATTTCTCTGCAAAGTGCCACATAAGAGTTATATTAGGTCATGTTTTGGGAGGAGAGTTATCCTTTTTAAAGGATGGGGAGGGTTTTTTTTATGATTTCTTACTTACTCATTTTGAAGTTTCATATATGTTGTGTGGCTTTTTAAGACTAGCTTCAGAGAATTGATCCAAGTCTTGATTAGTTTGAATGTGCAATAGCATCAGCAGAAAATTTACCTCAGTGTAGTTTTTCCACTTTGTGCTATTCTGCTGTTCTTCTTTGTTGCCATTTATCTTTTCTGTCTCCTTATTTCATCTAGAACTGTATCAGCTCAGGTGATGGTGGACAGCAGAAGCAGTAAGGCACATTATCTAGGCATATGTGTCTTTTTTCAATCCACTTTTAAGTTTTCTGTTCTTCACCAAGCAGAACAGATCAACTAAAGAGACCTGTTTTA